>NC_041392.1:129232128-129315447 GCF_002162155.2 Triticum dicoccoides | reverse complement strand
CGACGGTGGATGAACAGTAGCTCGTGGAGGTTGGAGGGGGTCGACGGTGGAGATGAACAGCATTCCGTGGAGTCCCGTTTTGCGGTATGCCACACCCCTCCCGATGAACAGGACCTCCGTTTCGACCGTAGCACTCCAACACAAGTCCGTTTCATCCGTTTTGCGGTACGTCACACCCCTCCCGATCAATAGGACCCCCGTTTCGACCGTAGGAGGTCCGTTTCCTCCATTTTGTGGTACGCCAGAGCCCTCCCGATCAATAGGACCCTGTTCCGAATGTAGGAGGTCCGTTTCCTCCGTTGTGCGGTACGTCAGGCCTCGTTTCCATCGCCTGTTCCGTCCAAGCCCTCCCGATGAACATGACCACGCATTCCGTTCCGACCCAGCCGGTTGGCTCCCACGCGTTCCGTTGCCTCCCGATGAACACGACGCATTCCGTTGCCTCCCGATGAACACGACGCATTCGTTGCCTCCCCATGAACACGAAGACGCTGTTTCTCCGTTCCAACCTAGCCATTTCAACAAGCCCTCGCCGTACGTATGCATGAGTAGGCGTTCGAGACCCCGCCTGTATGTACACATACGTGGCCGTATTTTCTTTCTTGCACCCTGGCTGCCTCTACTACGACACGTGTGCGCCTCTACATCCACCAGTATATATGTACATACACGTTCGCGACCAGAATGACAACGCTACGTACGCTTCGACCAGGTGGGTCTCGACTGTCAGGCACTTCCTTGCATGCGAAGATGTAGCTGGTGGGTCCCAGCAGTCAGGGGGGGCAAAATACGGTTGCCCGTCCGGTGGGTCCCCGCTGTCAGGTGGAGGAATAATTATTTTGCACGTAATAAGGAGGCACTTCCTTGCTGCGGCCGTGGACCCAGCTGTCAGCCTCTCCATGTACAGTCCACGTCCGATGGAAGCCGTTCCTTGACAACGTTGACCACGCCGCGCCGAGAGCACCAGGGCGGTGGACGACAGTGAGGCCTAGGAATGGGACGACGCGGAGCCGGTGAAGACGCGGCAGTGGATTCCCACGCGTAGAGGAGTACGAGGGTTCACTGGTTCACTGCGGTGTGAGGCTGCCGTCGCCGCAGAATAACAGGCGGTGTGGGTGAGTAGAGGGATGGCCTGGCCAGCGGTGGGAGTAGTAGGGGGCGGTGAGGCCTCCGCCGCATCGCAGCCGACCACAGGAGGAAGGAGCACGAGGCACGACCAGTGCTGGTTTGGGCGGCCGAAGCAAGAAGACCAGAGGTTGAAGAAGCACTACGGCCGTTGGATGGACATCGTACAGTCACTGGAGCTAGAATCGTGCATATTGACTAAGTTGACAAAGCCCTCCGTCCCCGTCAACTTAGTAGGCCCACAAGTCAGCCTCTCACCAAGGTGGGTCCCAGCTAGCAGGGGGTATTCATTTTTTGTGCGTATAAGGAGGCACTTCTGGTGGGTCCGAGCTGACAGCAGGGGGAATGTTTTTTTTTGCGAAATACAGTGGCCCGTCGGGTGGGTCCCAGCAGTCAGGGGCAAACGTTTTTTTTCGCGATATACTGGTGGGCGTCCGATGGGTCCCTGCTGTCAGGTGGAGGAATAATTATTTTCCGCATAATAAGGAGGAACTTCCTTGCGGCTGCCGTGGACCCAGCTGTCAGCCTCTCCACGTACAGTATTCTTCTGATGGAATTCGGTCGTTGACCACATTGACCACACCGCGCCGACAGCGCCACGGCGGTGGACGACGGCGAGGCCTAGGAAGGGGACGACGTGGAGCCGGGGAAGACGCGGCAGTGGATGCCCACGCGGAGAGGAGTACGAGGGTTCACTGGTTCGGTTGCGCTGCCGTCGCCGCAGAATAACAGGGGGTGTGGGTGAGTGGAGTGGAGGGATGGCCTGGCCAGCGGTGGGATTAGGATGGGGGCGGTGAGGCCTCCGTGGCAGCACAGCCGGCCATGGGAGGCAGGAGGAGGCGGCACGACCAACGCTGCTTTGGGCGGCTGGAGCAAGAAGACCAGAGGTTGAAGAGCACTACGGCCGTTGGATAGACATCGTACGGTCAGTCGAGCTAGAATCGTGCATATTGACTAAGTTGACAAAGCCCTTCGTCCCCGTCAACTTAGTAGGCCCACTATACTGGGTCCCAGCTAGCAGGGGGAGTATTCATTTTTTTGTGCGTAATAAGGAGGCACTTCCTTGTGTGCGAAGATATAGCTGCTGGGTCCGAGCTGTCAATGGCGGTAACGTTTTTTTCGCAAAATACAGAGGCCCTTTCGGTGGGTCCCAGATGTCAGGTGGAGGAAATCATTATTTTGCGCATAATAAAGAGACATTTCCTTGCGTGCGGCCATGGACCCAGCTGTCAGCCTCTCCATGTACAGTCCACTTCAGATGCATGTCGGTCGTTGACCACGCTGACCACGCCACGCCGAGAGCACCAGGGTGGTGGACGACGGCGAGGCCTAGGAAGGGAATGACACGGAGGCAGGGAAGACTCGGCCGTTGTTTTTGTTTCCCACGCGGAGCGGAGTACGACTGTACGAGGGTTTACTGGTTCGTCTGCCGTCGCCGGAGAATAACAGCAGGTGTGGGTGAGTAGAGGGATGGCTAGGCTAGTGATGGGAGTACGGTGGGGCGGTGAGGCCTGCGCGGCAGCACAGCCGGCTGCGGGAAGGAGGGAGCAGGAAGTCCCGCCGGCGCTTGTTTGAGCGGCTGGAGCAGGAAGAGCAGAGATTGAAGAAGCACAACGGCCGTTGGATGGACATCCAACAGTATACAGGCCATTTGTGGAAAGCCACAAACCTGTGGAAAATAGCATACAGCCCATCTGCCATTATTTCAAATAATTTACAGCCCATTTGCTAATTCTTACGGGTTTTTTTGGAGCTCATATTCTTTATGTTAGCATTACAGCCCATATTGTGGCCACGGTTAAAAAATTATACGAAATTTTGCATATGTCGGTGCGGTTTGAACTGTTTTTAATCCCGAAATTTCGAGTCACATTCAGACTGATTTTAAAAATAAATGTATATCAATATAAAATCCAATAAATTGTCCGCGCATAAAAATCAATGCAATTTAAAATCTTGAAATGAAAAAAAAGATATTTGAAAATAATTGCCGGTTTGATGTGTTTTAAAAATGTACAACCCATTTCTCATTACTGATAGGCCATTTTCTCGGCCAGCTGAATGAATCTCTCCTCGTCTTGAAAGATTTGCAGCCCAACAGGCCTGATAAAGCAACTTACTTGACAAATCACAAAAGAACTGGGCTATCCATTTTCAGAAAGAAAAAAAAACTACTGGGCTGGTATGTGGTAAACATAAAAGAAAAGGCTGTCTAGACAGGCCAGAGTGTCCCGCACAGCCCAGTTGACACCCTGCTTCCGTCTCAAAAACAAATTAGATAAATGCCACTCCAATTATGGCGATTCATAAAAATGCCACTGCAATTTCCAAACTTCAAAAAATGCCACTGCAATTTTTGCAAACTTTGAAAAAACGCCACTGCAGTTTGCAAACTTTGAAAAACGCCACTCCAGACTTCGAAAAATGCCACAAGAAATGGCATGAAATGGCATTTTTCAAAGTTTGGAAATTGCAGTGGCATTTCTCGGATACACTAGATTTGGAGTGGCATTTATCAAATTAACCCAAAAAAAACTGGGCGAGCTGCTGGGTCCCTGGTGTCAGCCGCTCGTTGTGCAATTCTCTCGTTTATTGACTACATTGACAATGGCATGGGACCCAAATGTCAGAAATCCACAACGAGGAGTAATTTTTTTATTGGCTTGAAATAAGGAGGCACTTGCTTGCGTACTGCCATGACCTTGGCGCGTCCCTGCTGTCATCCTCTCCACGTACAATCATCTCCTGATTGTGTACGCGTCAACTTGCTAGGCCCACAAGTCAGCCTCTAAACCGTGGAGGACAAATACAACCCATTTAAAAAAATAACAGCCCATTCCATACGTTCAAACGGAAAGTTCAACATTCAGACCAAAGTAACAGGTCTGATCCACATATAGAGTACTGAACTTCCACGTTGACAACCATCATAGCCAAGTTAACTATCTACTCCCACTTACACTCTAGTAGCGTACAAGTACTAACTTACTCTTAGCTAACTAGACGGTGCCGGCCGCCATCTGATGTCCATGCTAAACGCCGGCACCGGCGTCCTCCACCTCGCCTCGGACTTGCTAGAGGTGCGATAGGGCGCGTTGCTCGCATGCGTTGGCCCTTTCCATGCCGGCGTGGTCCACCGAAGCTTCGGCTTCCAAGTGGGAAACCCACTTGACGAGCTGGTAGTAAAAATCAGCATCGCAAACGCGTGCGTGCCCGACAACCTCCAGGGCTATTCGCCGGGCGCCGGCCTCCACGTAGTCGGCCCAGTTGCGGGCGCTCTGCTCGCGACTCAGAGCGTCCGTGCGCTGCTGCTCCATGTCCCGCTGGTGGCGCAAATCGGCAATACGCTGCTCCTCCGCCAGGCGGTCGCGCTCCAACAACTCCTGCTCCTCCACCATGCGGTCGCGCTCCAACAACTCCTCGATCTACGCATTGCCATCTAAAGACAGATAGAATGCCTCCTCCCTCCGTCTGCCTTCCGGTGAAAACCCGAACACTAGTTTCGGCGGTGACCGCCTCCGGCGTCGCCTACCGCGGACGGGCGGGGGCATGCCGGACGTGGCGAGCGACGTCGGGCCAGTGGGGGCTTATGAGGATATGGTGAGTTGGGTCACGGTGGCACCTGAGAAGGCCGGGAAACAGTACTTATAGGCGGAAGGTAGTGCAACGGTCATCGGAATTCAATGCATAATGGCTTAGCGCGCCAGCTTACCGTGGAAAACTAGAGAAACTGAAATTATGACTGTGTCGTCCCATCCCGTCTGGGTGGCACGCCGGCATGGCGGTCAAACGAGTGCACTCGAATCATCTCCCTCCTTGTCAATAATGATTCCACGGATTTAAAGCGTATCTTTTTTCGCATCAGTTAGCTGCCTTAATTACGGCCGGCTGCATGCAGGCACTCAGAATCGCTCGTAGACAGTACGCGAAGCAGCATGCAACGAGTCGCAGCCAAGGGCACGCATGCAACCACTTAAATCGCTGGAATTAATTAGGCTTAAACTTCTGCATGCCGTTAATTATTGCCATGCCTTGGTCTTGCTGCTTTGCTCACGGGACTAATAAATCCCGGACGGAGGGAGTACCTTGGTTGGTGAGAGGTTTGAATTAAGCCCTGCAAACCGAAAAGGAGGTACTCCCTCCGTTTTTATTTAGTTCGCATATTAGCTTTGGTCAAAGTCAAGATTTACAAACTTTGACCGAGTTTATATACAAAAATATTAAGATATACAATAAAAAAATCAACAACAAAAATATTAAGATATACAATAACAGATCATATACAAATATGTAGCTCCAAAAGCAGAGATCTAGAAAAAACATCTGTTCTTCCTACTAACATGGATGCTTCTCTTGGCCAACATTCAGTACAGACTGAAAGAAAAATTTGTTTGTGAAGTCTACAATTCCTCTTGCAAACATAAGTGGTTTCACCAATAGCTGGAACCATGAGAATGAACCACACATGATGGAGGAACATCCACTGCAATATGATTTGGTCTTCTCTCGATCACACCGCGAGATTATTTTCGGAATACAAACTTCAAATTAGGCAAAATGATGCCCATTGTATAATCAGACCAAAGCAATGAAGCACCTAGTGTTGGCCAATAAATAGTACAGTACTACTTTTCTGCAGTCCATGAAGTGACTATCCAATCTTTCTGTGTCTATTTTCAAATGGCACTGCATGCAGTGACTATACTATTCTCTTGTGCAGTTCAACAAAAATTGGGGACACTTTGTTTGTTTGCCAAATAGCAACGGGCATACATCTCTGTCTGCACAAATATCAAGCAGCTGGTAAACATATACCACACCTTGTATTTTCGGTTTAAACGTGTCTCTTCTGCTTAGCATCTATCATGTTCTGCACTGGACAATCTGATACAGTTATGTTTTGCCCTGGACAATTTCATACTGAATTGATATGCTGGTTCAGAGCAGAAATATAGCGCCTATTCTTCATCAGACCAAGGATATCCATGTTCGCAGTGATGGAAGAGGTGAAATCAATATAACCGAAATTGAGCATCCAATCATTGAATCTTGTCCTGCACCTCCAATGTAGTTCCACCCTGCCCATAAATTCACATGCAAACCACTAGTATTACTATCTAATGACAGTACAAAAAGAGTAGCAAGATAGTAGAAAACCATGTACCTTCATAATAAACAACTCATAGTGCCACCAATTGGATATAAAGGTTTGGAAAAAAAAACATGCTCCTAATGTTGAACCAGTTGGACTTTTTGTGCAGTTCCACTAAAATCGAGCATCCCTGTTTGCATAGATATTGCAAGTGTGATTACTCTAAAAGTGGCACTAGTTGAAGCATAGACTCACAAATATAAGCATTCCAATTTCATAATGGGAAAAGGTAGCAAGACTGTTTCTAACCACCTGTTTGAAGGAATAAATAAAGCAACAACGGCTGATGTCAGGAAGGCATACATAGTTTTTTTCTGAAAAACTGAGCCATTCTTGACCTTTCCTCTTCTTTTAAGCAAATTTTGTGCAGTTCTACTAAAATAAAATGCCATCACCGCCTTGACAATTCAGTGACACTATACAAAAGGAAATGACTTAACATTACATCATGATGTCAGGTATGTAGTCGACAGGCATTAGAGACAAACATACAGACCTCCTCCGATAACATAATGAACATTAATTTTAACAAATGTGTGACTAGCTTTACCGGGATAATTTGAGTGAACTCTACACCCTTTGTTCCTTAATATAAGACGTTTCCTCTTGACCTTTCCTCTTGTCTTCATAATTGTCTGTGCAGTTTAACCAAAATAAAATGACATCAGTGCCTTGGCATTTTGGTGACACTGTACAAAAAAATTAACTTATCTCATGAAAGTGAGGTATGTAATCTATAAGCATTAACAGTGCAAAAATCTGAAGATAGTAACAAGTTTCATCATTGGTATACTGGCTGTGCAACAACATTAGAATGCCTTAGCTGAAAAATCTTTAATACATCCACAATCAACAGCTAACCCTGAAACAATCCAGTGACATTAAATGGCATTGCTTAAATTTATCGGTGACATTAGACTGAGAGCGGCATTACTTAAATGTGGCATCACTTTAGCACTAGCATTGCTTGACTTGACTGCTGGCGTTATACTAACAGCAAAAAAAGTGGCAATAAGAGCATGGGAGGCCCATTCAGACAGTGGGTGCACCAGTACGATGTACGTCCACGGACGTAGAGTGGTGAGGGAGCTATGGTTGGCCAGAGCAACAAATATCCAGGCAGCATATGTGGATTATGTCCCATTTTTGCTCTCTTTAGCCACCTTTTTCCTATGCGAGGACAACAAACCGATCGACCTGGTCATTCTCTATTGCGTTGTCATGCCTTTCTACCCTTCTTCAACCAAGAGACACGAGACTTGTCGGGGATATACCCCGCAGCGTAAACCGGCCGGAAGTATAACCCGGCCGGACTTGGCGGTTTACTTGAGACCCAGCTGAGGCTTGGCGATTCACTGGTGACCCGTTTGGACCTGGCGGTTTACGATTCATTGGTAATTCGGCAGGCGGGTCAGAGGATTGACAAGACCCGACGGCCCAAAGGGTGGTTCATGAAGGCCGGTTCATACTATGGTGGGCCGGTTTAAGAGGAAAGGTGTGAGGAATATTTGTCTTACAAGGAGTTAAGACCTGGACTTGTATCCGGTTTGTATTAGAAAGGGACTAGTCCTAATTCTACTAGGACTCTACATGTAGGCCGGCCCCTTCAACTTATATAAGGAGGGGCAAGGCTCCCCAAAAGGGGCACGACTCACAAGTTCCACAAGTTGGACACGTTAGGTTTAGACAATAGCTATCGAGATAGAGCACTCTTGTAACCGTGGTCATCATCATCAATATCAATGAAGCAGGATGTAGGCTTTTACCTCCACCGTGAGGGGCCGAACCTAGGTAAAACATCGCGTCTCTCGTCCCGCTCAACCCCTCTCAAGCTACCACATAGATGCGTTGACCTCGCGACTAAGTCCTGGCACTAAGGACATCTGCCGTGATAATTCCACGACAGTTGGCGCCCACCGTGGGGCTTGCGCATAGTGGTGTTGAGTTCTTGGAGCGATTTTTTCCACGGTTTCGAGAAAGCTCGCGATCGACAGGATGAAGAAGAATCCGAGAAATTAGGGTTGCACTAGGTGCGCCGCCTCAAAGTCGCCGAGTTAACATGACTGACGCGCCACCCAATCCAAAACCAGATCAACTTTGTTTTTAAAAGCAATCACGTGTCGGCGAGACTAATTGGATCTCTGTCAAGCGCCGCCATGATTTAGAAGCATGGCAGATGTCTTCTGTCCACAACAGCCGTGCAATCATGAAGCGTCAAGTGATTTGTCACACGGCTCACGGCGGAACGGACGGAGTAATACAAATTGTCAGAACTAGTAGAGACTCACTGAGATAAACGGGTCCAATCCGAAGATAAGCCAAGATTAAGTTGTTTTCAAATCAGGATTGGGATTAATCATCAACAGCAATGGAAAAAGGAAAGGTCACCATCACCGCAGCGGTAGTCAGATTCGTCCCACAGCCCAGATGAGTCACCTCTGACCTCGGCTCGCCACAGCGACTCTCTGCGCCGCCTCAAGCCGCCGTCCGTTTCCCGGCCGCTGTGCCTCAAGCCGCCCTGACGGCTGCGACCTCGTTTGCAGGCTGGCCGCCGTTGGGCCGCCATTTTCACGGCCCTACCACCAGCCACCACGGGCGCCTCCGAAGCCGCCGCCGCCGCCTCATCATGCTGTACTGAGCCCTGCCCCTCCTCTAACTATCGTCGGCCCAGCTCCAAATCGCCGATTTCAAGCTGCTGCCGACGGGCCCACCTCACTCTGAGCCGCTAGGCCTCGCCATCCGTCCCTTTACTGTGGCCGCCGTCTGTGCTGGCTTCCCGCGCCTTCCCGCATGGCTCCGCCTCACGTCTCCCCTGTCAAACCGGCTGATGCTGCCGCCTCGCCAGGGACTTCCATGAGCGGATGCAGCCGAGGGCTCCGTCGTCTCGCTTCTAGCTACCAAACTGACTCTGAGCCGTCTGCGATGTCCATCTTCAACTCGGCCTCGACAAACCGCCGCCTCGTTTTCAGGGTCGGACCCCCCTGCCACGGGTCGGCCTCGACGCTGTTCCGCTCGCCCTCGGCCTCAACAGTTGCCTCTATGAAGCCGCCCTCATTCGGCCTTGGTTTCGCCGGTCACCTCCGTCCGTACAACCTTGACCGGACGCCGCCGGCGAGCTGCCGTGAGTTCAATTGTTACTCTGCGACCCGCCTCGCCAAGTCGCCGGTGCCTTTGCTGCGTCTGCCTCAAGTCGCGGACTGTGTCAAGGCGCTGTCGTTGACCCGCCACTACCACAGTTACCTGCAAACCTGAAAGGGGCTGTTTAGTGAAAGAACTTGGCTAGATATACATGCATCTGGGATGCTTCAGTTGCATATGATTTTGACCAGACAACGGAGGTTGGTGTAAGAGTCTCACTACCAAGATTTAAACCGATACCAGCACCCTTGACGGCTCGGACTTCATCATTGTCACAAGATTGGATGAAGTTCTCATCATACAAGAAATTGCAGAGTTTGACGTTTTTTCTTGGTGACCGTTTGAGACGCTGCACGCCAGTTTTCATGGAGATCGCCTCCGAGCCGCTTCTGTTTCTGTGTAACTTTGCCACTAAGACCGTGGCCTCGCCTCAAGTTGCTGCCTCCGCCACTGCTATGATAGCGGCTGCGCTTCGAGCCCTTCACAACAAACGGGATTGGATTAAGAGGAGTTTCTGGCGTGCTCTCATGATTGATGAACTGCTGACAGTCAAGTATCTTTGCAGCTGCCATGAAGCAAATACACTGAAGTAGTACTAATTGTAATGCACGGAGTTCAAGTATGTGCGTCCGCGCCAGACTGCACCTGGACCAAATCATCTGTCGTCCACTCAGGTGATATTTGTCCAAACTATTTCATTTAGAACATATTACTTTAATCGAGGAACAAATACTCCGGCTAGTATGTTTTAGTCATGCAGGACGGATGTTCATTATAAAAATCATGTCATCATAGTGCCATTACTGCACAAGTCTCCTTCACCGGTAGCCTCAGTGCCTGACTCTCCTCAGGCCATCTCCCGCAATTCACCGTTGCGGACGCACCGGCTCCCATGTTGTACATTGAGCCGCCTCTGCAGTGTTGAGCCGCCGGGCCGTGTTGAGTCGCTGGCCTGCTCTGCTTAAACCACCGGGACTATATTGAGTCGCTGGCCTGCTCTGCTTAAACCACCGGGACTATATTGAGTCGCCGGTCTGCCTAAGCCATCTCAGTCGCGATCAACGGATCATCCGTCGCCCAAACAAATCAAGTGATATCCATCCAAATTTAATTTATTAGCACATGTTGTTTTTGTCAAAAAACAAGTTTATCTTTGCCTTGGTCTGCAATATTGTTTATGCAGGGCGACAAAAAGTGATATTATACTGCGGAGATGAAGGCACACCAACATCTTTCGGCCCAGGTGGTCGTCGTTATTCAACGAACAACCGCACAGGCTTACAGCGTCGTGGCCGTCTCTCGCGACCACACCGGTTTACAACGCCACTGCTGACTCTCCCGTCCACACCGATTTAAAACACCACGGTCGAAAAATCTGTCAGCACCCGCGGCCGACTCGGCCGCGATTGTTTTCAGTTTCACCACGGTGATCATCAACTCCGCGGTGATAATTGCTGACCTGACGCATCAGGTGAAATCCATTCAGCGTATTTTTATAAAATATATATTGCTTTCTTTAAAGAGAAATTACTCCGGTTTGCAAGTTGTCCCATGCAGGATTCAAACCGGTCTATATCACAGTTAATTATGAAGAATCTCAAGCCTTGAGACTCGGAGGCTACAATGATATGACTCAGCAAAGGTTGCCGGCTTTTCAGTGAAGTCAAGAACCCCAGGATGCTGGAGGGAAAGATAACCCGGTCCCGGAGGCTACTACCATATGGATGAAAATTTAAGGGCCGTCAGAAAATTTCCGATTCAAAATGAAGAATGCCGGTTTAAAATCTGGTTCAAGGGAAATCTGTTCTCCCACGAAGCTCTGAAGCTCTCAAATCCGGTTTAAGAATTTCCGGTTCAAAAAGGAAGTAACTTCTCGCAAGTTCGAGTTGAAAGGCCGTCAGAAAATTTCCGGTTGAAAATAAAGATTCCGATTTACAATCTGCTTCAAGGGAAAGATATCTCCCACAAAGCTTTGAAGCTCTCAATATCCGGTTCAAAATCCCGGTTCAAGAAGAATTTATCTCTTGCAAAAAGTTAAAGGTGGCCGAAGAGGATCTGCTGCCATGATGCACGGTTCAAACATGGGTATCCTGCCTTATTGGCTTATCATATTATTGATCACTTGGGGGCTTGGTTGTGTATCCGAACCATAGCTACACCTCTTGATCGGCGCAATCCCACAGCATCACTTGGGGGCTTGGTCATATCCGAACCATAGCTACACCTCTTGATCGGCGTAATGCCACAGCATCACTTGGGGGCTTGGTCGTATCCGAACCATAGTCACACCTCTTGATCGGCTCAAAGCCAAATCAATCTGGGGCCAAAGAGAGTGTTGTAAAACAATAACTCAAACGTAGGCACCCACTGAGCACAGCTCAACGTTACTTGGGGATTCTTTGCTATCGAAATGAACTTAGAATCTACACTTGTAATGGGCTATCAAGCCATGGCTTGGAAGCCTGGTGTATACACCTAAAACCCCGGGTTATCCTGCCTCTTTAAGTAAGTCACTCCATCCAGGTAAACCTAGTATGACCTATCGAACATTTCACAAGTCAATCCCATGGACCCTGAACTTGTTAAAGTTAAATCGGTGATTGGTTAAAGATTGAGGTCCATCTTAAAAAGGCTTTGCAAAATGGTTTAACTCAGCGGCCTGGCAGCCCATGAAAAGCCTCGATTTAGAGCCTGGCAGCCCATGAAAAGCCATGCATATTTCTGTTGTTTTTACTGTTTTCATGATATGGGATTTATAAACATTTTTCTGACAATCATTATAAACTGGCATGACTTTGAGCGCTTCGTTGTTAGTACATGATTAGATTCTAAATTGGTAGCGCATTGCTCCGGAATGGTCTTGACTAGATGTCACCAACCTTATACGAACAAATCAACGGCTTTTTAGCTCAATTTGATTTCTACATGAACCGGTAAGAGGGCCAGGAGTTATCAACACTCCGGATTGATGTTTTTACCTCTACCATACAATCAGTTGGTCAGCCAACGAGGATGCTTTTTAGTTTTCATATGTAGGAACATAAAGGATTATGCATACATGAATTCCAAAAGTGGAGCAAGTTGTCAGTACACTATCAAATCATAATCCGGAGACTATCAGCCCGGTCTGGTTTCGACTATAAGTTGCCAGAATTGAATATGGATAAACCGGTGTTTATCACAACCCGGTACGGTTTTATCATAAACTAGCACAATATGGAAGGAGTTATCAGTACTCAAGATTGGGGTTATCACCTTTACTACAAAAAGTTGGTAAAACCAACAATGTGATTCAATGTCACAGGTATGATATATTTCATATTTGATTATTCTTAAGTGCAGCCTTGGTTATAAACCCGGGTTATATGTTGGGCATTATGACCCGTCCGGCGGTAAACCGCTAGGACACTTTAAACTTGTTGTATGCAGAAACATGTTTGTTAAACCGGCCTGGCTTTGGACTATAAGTCGCCAGTATATATATTTGGATTGCGCCATTGGAATCATGCACTTATAAATTATTGGGTTATATTATTCAAATAGCCAAACTTGGCTGAATTTTCATTATGATATTGAATGAATAAGGTTTTCATACTGGATTATATTATCTTGAATAGACAACATGGCTAGATTTTTATGGTTATTAATAACCGCTATTATTGAGTTTTCAAAGTCGCTTTAGCGCAATGGCTATTATTTTATCAAAGGATTTGATTTATTCTACAATGGAAGGAATAGTCCTGAGTCGCTGCAGGCTTACAACCCGGCACTTGGGGGCTACATTATTCAAATTGAGATTACATGCAAGTCTCATGTCGCTGCAAGCATGCACCATGATACTTGGGGGCTAATGCAAAGTCATTTTTACTAGTCTTATTACCCGACTCATCATATTATAATGAGCCGGCCCTTGGGGGCTACCAATTGCTCATGTCAACAATTCAAGGTACACAAGTTTTCGTCCATAATATTGAAGGATCCATTGCTCAGTTGGTAAAGCACAAAGCTCTTAACCTTGTGGACGTGGGTTCAAGCCCTACGATGGAAGCTACATTATAAGATGTTATTTTCATTGAAGTATATATCAAGTCCCGGTTCAGTATTATCTTACTAAGCTGACCCTTGGGGGCTACACATCACTGCTCAAGTCTACATGATTATATTTACAAAGTCCCTGCTCATTATTGCATTATGACCCGGCCCTGGGGGGATACACTAATTGAAGTTTTTATAAGCAACTACAAGTCCCAGGTTGCTGCAAGCATGACAACCCGGTACTTGGGGGCTACATAATATGGAGTATTCAGTTTTTACTAGTGACTGGGATGAACAACATGGATTTCTTCAAAATTGGCAGTATTTATATTGAAGAAAGTCTTAAGCCATCATTTTGTCCTGCTCAAGACTTGGGGGCTACAGGTATTATATTATCATCGAAGAAATATTTCCAAATTCTTTGTTTGAGCAAACTGGATTGACCCGGCGTCACCAATCATTATGACCCTGTGGCTGCAACCCGACGTCATCAATAATCATGAACCGGCGTTGGCAACAATCATGAACCGGCGTTGGCAACAATCATGACCCAAAATTATCAGTTTTTATAACCCAACAATGGTGGTAATTATAAACCAGCAAGTTCTACATCTTCAAGCCGGCTGAATATCAGTTGAATATTTGAAGACCAATATTTTTGTCAAATCAGAGCATTGAAGGCTGATTCGAATGGATTCTTTATTTACAAAATATCTTTTGCAAGCAAATTGATTATGAAGCTCGTCTATTGACTCGGATTTTCTAGAAGGAGGAAATAACAAGGATTTAAGGATGATCAGGTGCCGGTTTACAAGAATTTTTAACCTGGAGTACAACTTGTCAAAGTTGTTCTTGTGTTTGTTTACATGATTAGTTTACCATGGATAAATCCAAGCTAAACTGGGGGCTAATGTTGGGGATATACCCCGCAGCGTAAACCGGCCAGAAGTATAACCCGGCCGGACTTGGCGGTTTACTTGAGACCCAGCTGAGGCTTGGCGATTCACTGGCGACCCGTTTGGACCTGGCGGTTTACGATTCATTGGTAATCCGGCAGGCGGGTCAGAGGATTGACAAGACCCGACGACCCAAAGGGCGGTTCATGAAGGCCGGTTCATACTATGGTGGGCCGGTTTAAGAGGAAAGGCGTGAGGAATATTTGTCTTACAAGGAGTTAAGACCTGGACTTGTATCTGGTTTGTATTAGAAAGAGACTAGTCCTAATCCTACTAGGACTCTACATGTAGGCCGGCCCCTTCAACTTATATAAGGAGGGGCAAGGCTCCCCAAAAGGGACACGACTCACAAGTTCCACAAGTTGGACACGTTAGGTTTAGACAATAGCTCTCGAGATAGGGCACTCTTGTAACCGTGGTCATCATCATCAATATCAATGAAGCAAGATGTAGGCTTTTACCTCCACCATGAGGGGCCGAACCTGGGTAAAACATCGCGTCTCTCGTCCCGCTCAACCCCTCTCAAGCTGCCACATAGATGCGTTGGCCTCGCGACTAAGTCCTGACACTAAGGACATCTGCCGTGACAATTCCACGACAAGACTCGTTCCTTAGCTACTGATTTTCCCCTTTTCAACCTAGATGCGGGTTCGATGCCTACTCTCTTGGATAGTACAGTCTCCCTTCCTTTCCATATTCAACCCAGACATGTATTAGTCTGCATGAAGTAGGGTTTCCTTTAATAGTGCAAATTATGATTTTCGCCCGCGTGGCCAGCAGAGCAGAGGATAGCAAATTGGAAGGTGGTGGAGTGGAAAAAGATCCACATGCAACAACGTGGCAGATGGGGCAATAGAATAAGGTTATGGTTCGAAAGGAGGTAGCATACCTGAGGGTCGGCGGGAAGTGGCTTCGCTCGTGGTCGTCGTCCTCCGCACACACTACGACATCGAGCTTGGGGACGGAGGCCATCCCGCGCGGGTGCTAGGTCTGAGAGGACGGCCTTGTCGTCAGTGCGTGACCTCGCTCGCTGACGATGAGTGCGTCAATGCTGCATGTACTTTTCTTCCCCGGCGGATTTGTGACTACCGGTGAGGAGGGAGAGAGGGGCCGTCTTTTTTAGATCTGGAGAGAGGGTGGTAGTGTGAGAAGCAAGTGGGCAGCCCTTAGCAAGAAAGCGCTCAAGCTCCAGCCTATATATCTTTTTATACTACTAGTATTGGAGGTGGAGTAGTGGTAGAGTAGTTTATATTTTCTCTGCATACAGTACCAGTTAGTCATGCTTCAAAACTGATCGGCACGCCATTAAAAAAATAAAGGTCGATAACTAATGCGGCACCTCGGGCCAACGCGGCCAGATCGCATTTTGCACCAGAAATTACACACCATGTTTCGTTGACATGTGGTCCCGTTCCAACATACCAGTGAGACAACAACGAGTAGTAGGAGTATTTCCGAACGGACGTGTAGGCCGGGGCGCCTCTTCGTGAACCATGGCAAACTCGCAACCGTCCACCAACTCTTCGCCTTTCCCTCTCGATTTGGAACTGCTTTCGCACGCTCTTCCTCTCCCTCCTCCATTTTCCTTCAGCCCTTCACCCTTTCTTCTGCCATTGTTCGATTGTCTTCTCCATGGAGGGAACGGGCTGGAAAGGACCCCGTTATTCTTGCCCCGATCTGAAAGATGACATGGTGGAGGAACTCATTGATCGGTGCGACGTCATCACCTCGGCTAGCATGGCAGGTTCGTTCAAGCCCATTCTCGACTCAACTAATAACATCATTACAAAGAACCCAAGAGTCAAGGAGCGGTTTGATCTCCCCTATCTTCTTTGTCGTGACCCTAATGATGACTGGCGCCGGCAGGACGGAGGCCTCGCCCTGTGCAAGTTGATGCCGCTTGATAATGATATGTATGATGTTAAGATGCCATCTCTTGAGGGCAAGGCTTGGGCAGGCGCAAATAAAGATTGGGTTGTTTACATTGGGTCCAACTGCGAGTGGGAACTTGTGAATGTGTACACTCGTCACCGGGTTCCACTTCCAAAAATCTCAGCACACTGCCCAGAGGTTGAGCACACCGGTAATGTACGCATGTTCAAATACGATCATGGTGACTGTATTCTACGGAAGATAGCAATTTGTCGAGTTCCCAACCGCTCTTGGAATTACAGCAACTATGATGTTGTTGCTATCTTTGACAAGCTTGTTGCCGTCCTTGATGGTTTCACTCGATGGATATTGCTCAAAAATCAGATTTTGTACACGGATAAGTACTGTGATGCAATTCAATACGAGCACCTTGTGTTTGCTGCCGCCACTCGTGGCACTGTTTTTGCATGGCATCCTCATAGTTTCGGTACGTTTGTCTTCCACCGTAATTATAATTGTTTCATCCACATGCATGCAGGTTAGCAAGTTTCCCTTTACTAATTAACCTTCTTCTTGTGTTTCCAAGGTCCTATGAACATCCCACCACCTATACTTGAAAATTTTTATAACCAAGGGGGAGATGAGGATGGTTGAAAGTGCAACTATCCCTGAGTGGTTTTGGTAATTCCTAACAACATATAGCTCATTGAGCTAACATTATTCCAAGATTAATATTTTAGGAAAAGCTCAATGAATGGCATGGCATGGATGAGGAAAGTGGATCCCTCAAAATTCTAAGGACAAAAAGTTTGGCTCAAGCTTGAAGCTCAAGACTCTACATTTTATATTTTAGTGATCCAAGATCACATTGAGTCTATAGGAAAAGCCAATACTATCAAGGAGGGATGAGGTGTTGCTTAATGGCTTGCTTGCTCAAAGTGCTTAGTGATATGCTCCAAAATCCTCAACTACCTTCCCACATCCACATATGACCTAAACCAAAAGTAAAACTCGGCCCCACCGATTCTTTCTATCCGTCGCCACCGAGTTTCAAATGTCATAGCCACTGCCACAAACCCTAGGCAAATCGGTTTCACCGATAGGGATCTTGGTCTCACCGAGATGGGATTGTAATCTCTCTGTTTCCCTTCGTAACATTTCGGTCCTACCGAGATGAGCGATTGGTCCCACCGAGATTGTAATGTAAACTCTCTGTTTCCCTTTTGTAACATTTTAGTCTCACCGAGATGAGCGAATCGGTCCCACCGAGTTCACCTGACAAACTCTCTGGTTAGCCTATTACCAAAATCGGTCCCACCGAGTTTGTGTAATCGGTCACACCGAGATTACGTTATGCCCTAACCCTAACCATATCGGTCCTACCGAGTTGCATCTCAGTCCCACCGAAAATCCTAACGGTCACTAGGTTTGCTGAATCGGTCCGACCGAGTTTAACCATTCGGTCCCACCGAGTTTTGCAAATTGTGTGTAACGGTTAGATTTTGTGTGGAGGCTATATATACCCCTCCACCCACTCTTCATTCATGGAGAGAGCCATCAGAACATACCTACACTTCCAATACACATTTTCTGAGAGAGAACCACCTACACTTGTGTTGAGGTCAAGATATTCCATTCCAACCATATGAAGCTTGATCTCTAGCCTTCCCCAAGTTGCTTTCCACTCAAATCTTCTTTGCACCAAATCCAAATCCTGTGAGAGAGAGTTGAGTGTTGGGGAGTGAGGGAGTCCTGGATTAGGGGGTGTCCGGATGGCCGGACTATACCTTCAGCTGGACTCCTGGACTATGAAGATACAAGATTGAAGACTTCATCCCGTGTCCGGAAGGGACTTTCCTTGGCGTGGAAGGGAAGCTTGGCGATATGGATATGTAGATCTCCTACCATTGTAACCGACTTTGTGTAACCCTAACCCTCTCTGGTGTCTATATAAACTGGAGGGTTTTAGCCCGTAGGACAACATACAGAACAACAATCATACCATAGGCTAGCTTCTAGGGTTTAGCCTCTCCGATCTCATGGTAGATCTACTCTTGTACTACCCATATCATCAATATTAATCAAGCAGGACGTAGGGTTTTACCTCCATCAAGAGGGCCCGAACCTGGGTAAAACTTCGTGTCCCTTGCCTCCTGTTACCATCCGGCCTAGACGCACAGTTCGGGACCCCCTACCCGAGATCCGCTGGTTTTGACACCGACATTGGTGCTTTCATTGAGAGTTCCTCTGTGTCTTTGCCATTAGGCTTGATGGCTCCTACGATCAACAATAGCGATGCAGTCCAGGGTGAGACCTTCCTCCACGGACAGATCTTCATCTTCGGCGGCTTGGCACTGCGGGCCAATTCACTTGGCCATCTGGAGCAGATCGAAAGCTATGCCCCTGGCCGTCAAGTCAGATTTGTAAGTTTAAACTACACGGCTGACATCCGCGGGGACTTGATCTTCGACAGATTCGAGCCACTGCCGAGTGCGCCGCACTGTCACGACGAGCATGATCTAGCTCTGCCGCCGAACAGTGCCCTGGAGGCCGCACCCGCATCGGCTTCGACCCTTAATTCGGAGCCAACTGCGCCGATTGAGGATGGGTGGTTGGACGCCGCCTCGGGGGCTGCGATCCCAACGGCGATCGAGCCGAACACTAGCCCCGCACTCCGCGAGACTCATGACTCCAAGGAGCCGGACTCCTCTCCGGACTCCGAACCCTCCGCGCCCCTGCCGATCGAATCCGATTGGGTGCCGATCATGGAGTTTACTGCCGCGGACATCTTTCAGCACTCGCCTTTCAGCGATATTCTGAAGACACTAAAGTCTCTCTCTTTACCAGGAGAGCCCTGGCTGGACTACGGTCAGCAAGGTTGGGATACGAACGATGAAGAAATTCAAAGCCCACCCACCACCCACTTTGTAGCCACTGTCGACGATTTAACCGACATGCTCGACTTCGAATCTGAAGACATCGACGGTATGGACACTGATGAAGGAGACGATGAAGAACCAGTGCCTATTGGGTCCTGGAAAGCCACCTTGTCATATGACGTATACATGGTGGACACACCAAAAGATGACGACGAGGAGCGGAAGGATGCACCGAAGGCTTGTTCCCTCGAAAAGCAGTCAAAGTGGCGACGCAAGCGCCGCCCCAAATCCCACCTCGACAGAAATAACGATCACAGAGACCCAGCACTGGAGCAGGGCGAACCGCTGCCGGACAACGGCAATCCGGATAATCAAACCGAACAAACAAGTTCTATCAAGGATAATGGTCCGGACGACATAACGCCGGACAGGCACCCGGAGTAGGAGAATGCCCGTAAAAGGCTTGTTGCCACCGCGGGGAGTCTTAAAAAGCATAAGCAAAGGCTCAAGGCTGCGCAAGACACACTCCAAATCAGATGGAGTAAAATACTCAACACAGCAGCGAAGTACGACGACAATCGCCCCTCCAAGAGCTACCCAAAGCGGAAGCTGCTACCTGAATTCGATGAGGAGGCCTCAAACCCCCCACAACCAAATATCAAAGCAGCCACCTGGCCGGATAGACGACCCCACTACCAACACAGAGCGGCATACAACGCCAGTCACAATACAACACGCGACCCATGCGAGGGCTCGCACCCAAAGGACGGTGCAACAAGATCCATCTATGGACCACGCAAGCGCGCCCCAGCATACAATGAAACACAACAAACATCCGAACAACGCGGTACACCCAGCTACAGGGGTGCCGCACACCCCCTATGTTTCACCGATGAGGTGCTAGACCATGAATTTCCAGAGGGATTCAAACCCGTAAACATAGAGACATACGACGAAACAACAGACCCTGGGGTCTGGATTGAGGACTACATCCTTCATATCCATATGGCTCGAGGAGATGATCTCCACGCCATCAAGTACTTACCCCTCAAGCTCAAAGGGCCAGCTCGTCACTGGCTTAAGGGCCTCCCCGAAAGCTCCATTGGAAGTTGGGAAGAGCTCGAATACGCCTTTCGGGCAAATTTTCAAGGGACTTATGTCCGACCTCCGGATGCGGACGATTTGAGTCATATAACTCAACAGCCCGGAGAGTCAGCCGGAAAGCTTTGGAACAGGTTTCTTACTAAAAAGAATCAGATTGTCGACTGTCCGGACGCCGAAGCCTTGGCAGCTTTTAAGCATAGCATCCGTGACGAATGGCTCGCCAGACACCTCGGCCAAAATAAGCCGAGAACGATGGCCGCATTAACAAGCCTCATGACCCGCTTTTGTGTGGGTGAGGACAGCTGGCTAGCCAGATGCAGCACCAGCGACCCCAATACATCTAAAGTTAGAGATGGAAACGGGAAATCACGGCGCAACAGCAATAACAAACGCCGGAATAAAGAAGATAGCACAAAGGGCACGGCAGTAAATGCCGGATTCAAAAGCTCTCGGCCAGGTCAAAAGCCGCCCTCTAAAGGCACCAGGGATGAACTGTCCAGCCTCAACAAAATTCTAGACCAAGTATGTCAGATCCATAGTACCCCTGGTAAACCTGCTAATCATACCCACAGAGAATGTTGGGTCTTCAAGCAGTCCGCCGTACACAAGGGGGAGGATACACCAAGTGAATACGAGGACGAGCCACCCAAGCAAGACAATGGGGAACAAAAGAAATTTCCACCAGAAGTCAAAACAGTAAACGTGTTACACGTGATCAAGGGAAAAAACAACGCGACACTCCCAGGAAAATATACCCAAGTGCCTGTCACCGCGAAGTTCTGCCGCTGGTTGTCTCAACCGATCACTTTCGACCATCGCGATTACTCAGCAAGTATCCGACGCGCAGGATGGGCTGCCCTGGTATTAGACCCAGTAATTGGCAGATATCACTTCACACGAGTCTTGATGGACGGTGGCAGCAATCTAAACCTAATATATCAGGATACAATCCACGGGATGGGGTTAGATGCAACAAAAATTCGCCATAGCAATACTACCTTTAAAGGAGTAACGCCAGGCCCAGGGGCTCGTTGTACGGGCTCCCTCCTACTACAAGTTATATTCGGCTCCCCCGATAACTTCCGTCGTGAGCATTTAACCTTCCACATCGCTCCGTTCCAAAGTGGCTATCAAGCACTGCTCGGACGCGAAGCTTTCGCTCGCTTTAATGCAATACCACACTACGCCTCCCTCACACTCAAGATGCCTGGTCCACGTGGCATCATTTCAGTGAACGGAAATATCAAGCGATCTCTGCGCGCCGAAGAGAGTGCGGCTGCCTTGGCAACCGCACACTAAAGGCGCCCGGACCAGCGAAAGCATCCAATAGGTCGTCAAGACCTCAGACACAACTAATCAAGTCCGGCGCCGCTATTTATACCGAATAAATGGTCACACTCCTATTTGTCAATACAAGGGGCTCAACGCGCGCAGACAAGTGGCAATTTCTTCTCATCTTGAATTATACATGGTTTCTTTAAAAACTATCTTTTTGCACGACAACTTTTTCACCTAAATTCCTCTTGTTTACAGACGATCATCGTTCTACACCCGTCCAGGATACGGCACAACGGAGACACAGGCGCAGATGTGCAGCAGGGACCTGCTCCAAGGATTCTTTTTAGATTAAGACCCTGCATAAACCTTTTTTACTGTCTCTTGTTGATACATATCCACCGTTGAGAAGGATGCTGACGCCTTGGCATGTGGCCACGCCAGAACAATGCACGTACCTGGACACAAGGGGCTTCTTACAAAGGCCATTATTTAGGCCCGGTTTATACCACAAAGACCGAATACCTTAGGAAGTGTTCGGTGTCGCGAGTTTGGCCCTATATGCATCAGCTCCGAATCATTGTCTTTGGTCAAATGTTGGGTTTGCCCGGCTCCTGTGTTTTGGCTCCTTACGTTCCACTTTACCAGCTAAGGTAGCACCAGGAGAACTACTGCGATTCTGCCCTAGTTCATCCGGATGAGCACCTCAGTAGAGAAAGCCGAAAACTGACTGTCATGATATAGCATGAGACTGGTCAACCACTCGATGACCTATTGGAATGTTAGAATTCCTCCGCCTTAACAAAGGGCCGTTTTTCGGCCAGGCATGTACGCACCCCGGGATCGGGAGAGTGCGGAGCCACCAGGGGCTATCTAGTAGCCCCACAGTCAAACTCCTATGGCTAAGTGAAAGTGCTAAAGCATTATAGTCCGGTTGCCTCGCTCGCTCCGCTATCACCTTCTTAATAGGACCAAGACGTTGGGTTAAGTGTGAACGCATGTTTTTTGCGAGCACCTCCGCATTATATGCATGGGGGTTGAAGCCGACGGCTGCAATCTTTTAGGTTATACACATGTATACATAAATGGCCGCCCAGGAGGCATCATATTACTTTCAGGCAAAAGTATAAAAATAGCCTTATAAAAATTTATAAAAGCATTTCGCTTACAATGAGATTACATATCACTCAAACATAATATCTTTTGAGCACTGGGTCTCTATCAAACAAGCACCCTCAAGAACTTCTTCAAAGTAGTGCTCAGCAGCCATTCGACCTATGGCCGAATCCCGCGCTGCAACAGTGGTAGCATCCATCTCCGCCCAGTATGCTTTAACACGGGCAAAAGCCATCCGTGAGCCCTCTATGCATGTCGACCTCTTCATCGCATTAATGCGCGGCACCACGTCAAGGAACTGCTGCACCAAGCTGAAATAGCTGTTCAGTTTTGGCATTTCCGTCCATAGTTGATCCACAACAGACCTCATGGTGAGTCCGGACAACCTATTCAGTTCGGCCCATTCGGCTAATTGGTCAGTCAATGAAAGCGGACGCTCGGGAGAATGGAATTGTGTCCAAAACAGCTGGTCCACTTCACGGTCCGTCTGACCCTGGAAGTACTTGGCCGCATCGGCAACGCTCGCTGCCAAATCCATATACACATCCTCCGAACACCACAACCGATCCAGAGAGGCATACCGTGGATCTCCGAACTTCCTCCGCAACATAAAGGATTTCCCAGCTACAATATCCCCGGCTTCCCGCAGCTCCTCCTTCTTCGCCCTCATAGTAGAGCGGGTGTCTTTTCTCGTCGCAGCAGCCTTCTCAAGGTCCGATGCCTTCGCTAGGTTTTCCTTTTCAAGAACTCGGCAACGGTCGGCGGCGGCTTTTAATTCTATGGCCATCTTGGCCATCTTATCTCGGCTCTCGCCATGCGCGGCCTTCTCGGCTTTCAACTCTTCGGCCGCCTTCAAAGCAGCCGCATTAGCAAACCTCGCTTGTTCCTTGGCTCGGGCAAGTTCTGCCCGCAAGGCTTCAACAGTGGCAGCTCCATCTGCAGTCACAACATATTAAAGATACTAGCATCATGCTGCTCTTACTATGTGGAGTTTACTAGATAATGACACTTACCCTGTGCCTCGTCAAGCCTTTTGTTAACAAGCTCGATGTCGGCGTCTGCCGCATCCAACTGCCGTTTTAAATGGGCAAACTCGCTAGTCCGGCTAGCCACCAGAGCTTCCATCACCTGCACATAGAGGCAGTCTAGTTATTACCTGGGAATATGATCCTCTGTTCGTCGTCGTTTCCGACGACAACTAGAGTCTCAGGGCTACTATCTACACAAGGCACACCTAGCATGTGCAGGACTATCATACATTATTTTACGTACCTCAAAACCTGTCAGTAGACTCATAAAAGCTTCATGCAATCAGCTTTCGACAGACGAGATTCTCTCCATCACCATATTCATCTGCACACGGTGTTCATCTGAGATGGCCGCTCGCCCCACCAACTCCCTCAGAATATCCAATCACACACCAGACAGAGCCGGACTCTTTTGTCCGCTCTCTTTGGGAGCCGGACACTGGGAGCTTCGGGGGTCAATGGGATTATCTTCTGGCCTCACCGGACTCGGAGAGGCCCTCCGCAACGACACTTCGGGGTCGCCCGCTTCCGGAGCAGAGGAGTCCGAAGGAGGCGTTTCGCTCTCCATCATCTCTAGAAGAAGATCCCACGAAGACGAGCTCATTTGAGAGGGGCTAAGGCCCTAACTGCAAAGATATAGGCGGTGGTTATTTTCTCAGAAGAAAAAGATGGCATACCTATACTATTAAAGTATTTCGGGTCACTTACGACTCGCTGGAGAATTGATCCCCCCGCAGACTTTGTGCGGCAAAAGCACCCCCCAAGGTAGGACCCTCTGTGGGAGACTTCTTCTCCCGTTTGGAAGCTTCGGCTTCCGAATCCCCGGGCGCAGTCCTTTTCCTCCTCCAGTCGTCTTCCTTCATGGAGACGCTCGCTCCCTCGGTTAGAATGGGCAACGTTGGGGGCCCGCGTCCGCCCGTATTATCCTCCCTAGTATCTTCCTTCAAGGGCTCCGGGCAAGGTGCGACCTGGAGCATCTTTTCCAATACCGAATTGTCCAAACCCTCAGGGAGGGGGGCCGAACACCGAATCAACTTCTCCTTTGTTAGCCAGTCCTGGTCAAAAAGCGAACTCTCAGAAATAACTTTGTAACAAATGAGAGATAGTATGTTCGGCCGGAAGATTCCTTACCTGTTTGGCGGCGCGGTTACTGCTCAGGCCCACGTCCTCGGTGATTTCTGGACACTCTACCTGAGGTCCGAAGAATGACTTGTACATCTCCTCGTGCGTCAGGCCGAGGAAATTTTGAATGACACGCGGTCCCTCGGGATTGAACTCCCACAAGCGAAGGGGCCGGCGTTTGCAAGGCTGGACTTGACGAACCAGCATAACTTGTATTACTGCAACCAAACTAAAATCTCCATTGAAGAGATCTCGAATGCGGCTTTGCAGTATAGGCACGTCCTTGGCTGGACAACAGCTCAGACCTCTGCTGATCCATGACATCCGTTGTGGTGGAGGGCCCGAGCGGAAAACAGGGGCGGCCGCCCACTTGACACTTCTAGGAGCCGTGATGTAGAACCACTCTTATTGCCACAATTTAGACACCTCTGGAATGGAACCTTTGGGCCATGGAGCTCCCATCATCTTGCATATTGAGGCACCTCCACACGCTGCATGTTGCCCCTCGATCATCTTCGGCTTTACTTCAAAGGTCTTGAGCCACGGGCCAAAGTGAGGGGTAACCCGGAGGAAGGCCTCACACACGACAATAAATGTCGTGATATGAAGAAAGGAGTCCGGAGCTAGATCATGGAAATCTAGCCCGTAATAAAACATCAAACCCCTGATGAAAGGATCCAGAGCAAGGCCTAGACATCGGAGGAAGTGGGAGACGAACACGACGTTCTTGTTGGGTTCGGGGGAGGGGACGGCCTGCCCTCGGGGAGGCAGCCGATGCAAAACCTCGGCGGTCAGATATCTGGCCTCCCTCAACTTTTTGATGTCTTCTTCCATGACGGAGGAAGGCACCCATCGGCCTTGAAGGCTAGATCCGGACATGATCGAAGGTTCGGAGCACCTGACCTGAACTTTGGGTGTTTGAGCTTGAGGTGGGGGAAGGATTCGATTGAGCACGGGAGGAAAAAAATAAAAGCCTTGTCCCTTTATAAAGAGGGTGAATATCAAGCGTCCTCTCCGTGGCCGTTTGGACTTGCCTATAGTCTAGGAGTCCTAGAAGCGGTTGGGTTACCCATGCCCGTATTGATGAGAATCCCGGAATAAGGGGACACGATCTCTGCTTCGACGAGACGTGCCAAGGAAACCGCCTCGCATGACACGCTGAAGTGGGACAATAAAACGATTCGAATAAAGGCTTGGCCGTGGTGCGATGTCACACTACGGAATACGTCAGCAGATTAGATTTGTGTAAATATTATTCTCTCTATGGCAATATGTAGAAACTTATTTTGCAGAGCCGGACACTATCTTTGTGTTCAAAATATTCTATGAAGTACTTGGAGGAGGAACCTGCCTTGCAATGCCGAAAACAATCTGCGCACCGGACTCGTCGTCATTGAAGCCTGGTTCAGGGGCTACTGAGGGAGTCCTGGATTAGGGGGTGTCCGGATGGCTGGACTATACCTTCAGCCAGACTCCTGGACTATGAAGATACAAGATTGAAGACTTCGTCATGTGTCCGGAAGGGACTTTCCTTGGCGTGGAAGGCAAGCTTGGCGATAGGGATATGTAGATCTCCTACCATTGTAACCGACTTTGTGTAACCCTAACCCTCTTCGATGTCTATATAAACCGGAGGGTTTTAGTCCGTAGGACAACATACAGAACAACAATCATACCATAGGCTAGCTTCTAGGGTTTAGCCTCTCCAATCTCGTGGTAGATCTACTCTTGTACTACCCATATCATCAATATTAATCAAGCAGGACGTAGGGTTTTACCTCCATCAAGAGGGCCCGAACCTGGGTAAAACTTCGTGTCCCTTGCCTCCTGTTACCATCCGGCCTAGACGCACAGTTCGGGATCCCCTACCCGAGATCCGCCCGGTTTGACACCGACAAGGAGACTATCATTTGAAGCACAAGAGCAAGGAGTTCATCATCAACACACCATTTGTTACTTCTTGGAGAGTGGTGTCTCCTAGATTGGCTAGGTGTCACTTGGGAGCCTCCGACAAGATTGTGGAGTGGAACCAAGAAGTTTGTAAGGGCAAGGAGATCGCCTACTTCGTGCAGATCTACCGCTAGTGAGGCAAGTCCTTCGTGGGCGACGATCGTGATGGAATAGACAAGGTTGCTTCTTCGTGGACCCTTCGTGGGTGGAGCCCTCAGTGGACTCGCGCAACCGTTACCCTCCATGGGTTGAAGTCTCCATCAACGTGGATGTACGATAGCACCACCTATCGGAACCACGACAAAAACATCCGTGTCTCCAATTGCGTTATACTCCAAACCCTTCCCTTTACATTCTTGCAAGTTGCATGCTTTACTTTCCGCTGCTCATATACTCTTTTGCATGCTTGCTTGAATTGTGTGGAGATTGCTTGACTTGTGCTAAGATAGCTAAAATCTTCCAAGAACTAAAATTGGGAAAAGGCTAGATTTTTATTTGGTCAAGTAGTCTAATCACCCCCCTCTAGACATACTTTTGATCCAACAAGTGGTATCAGAGCTTTGGTCTCCATTTGCTTTGATTTCCATAGCTTTTGGCGGTCATAGCCTTGGTTTCACAACCTAGGAGACTATGGCGACTAGCGAAGGAAATTTGGGATACTTTGATTGATATGCACGAAGATACCGACTCCGTCAAGGAATCCAAATTGGATGTGCTTCAAGTCAACTTGACAAGTTCAAAATGAAGGATGGTGAAGGTGTCGCTGAAATGTACTCTAGGCTTGCTCTTATCACAAATGAGATTGCCGGCTTAGGGAGTGAAGAGATGACCGATAGATTCATCATCAAGAAGATCCTAAGAGCCTTGGATGGAAAATATGATACCGTGTGCACATTGATCCAAATGATGCCCAATTACAAAGATCTCAAGCCAACGGAAGTCATCGGAAGAATTTTTTCTCATGAGATGTCACTCAAGGATAAAGAGGAACTTCACAACAAATCAAGTGGTGCTTACAAAGCCTCATGTGAAGCCCCCACATCATCGAGTGAGAAACAAACCTTCAATGAATAATTGAGCTTAATGGTGAAGAACTTCAACAAGTTCTACAAGAGTAGAAGCAAAGAGAGAAGCTCCAAGTCAAGGTCCTACAATGACAAAAGATCTTCTAGTCGAGAGCGAAACTGCTACAATTGTGGAAGGTCCGGACACTATTCCAATGAGTGTACGCCCCCCTACAAGAGAAGAGAAGATTCTCCCAAGAGAAGAAGTAGAAGAGAAGAATCACCATCTAGAGAAAGAAGGAGTAGAGATGATCGTTATGAACGAAGACCCTCACGGAGAAGCAAGGATTCGGAAAGAAAGGACAAGTCATCAAGGAGCTACACAAAACGAAGACATCAAGCTCATGTTGGTGAATGGGTATCCGGCTCCGACTCCGACAACCACTCTGAGAGAAGCTATCACTCCGACTCTGAATATACTCAAGATGAAGGTGTTGCCGGTCTAGCACTTATGACAACCAACTCCTACAACATATTTGACTCACCAAATGAAGGAGTTGGAACATGCTTCATGGCTAAAGGCCCAAAGGTATCACACCCCGAGTATGTTGATTTCAATAGTGATGAAGATGACTTGTTAGGTGATGATGATTTACTTGTTGACAACTCTAGTGATGAATACTATGATGAAACGTCAATTAATCATGCTAATCAAGATAAAACGAATGACAATGATAAGGAGAAGATTGAGTCTCTAACTAAAGAACTAAACACTCTTAAGTTAGCTCATGAAACTATCTTAGGAGATGATCGAGAACTTTTAAGGACTCATGAGAAATTGCACTTTGAAAAGCTCAACCTTGAGCAAGAGCATGAGTTCTTAAAAGCAATCAATGATGATCTTCGTAAGAAAAGTTCTTCTTACATTGCCAAGCGTTTACTATTATCCACTTACATGCCTCAAGTCAAGTCTAGTAACAAGAACAAGAAAGATTCTTCCTCTAGTAGTAACAATAATCATGCTAAACCCAATATTGCTGCTTCTAGTAGTTCTCTTGATTCCACTAATGATTCTCTTAGCCAAGTTACACTTGAGCAAGAAAATAGCTTATTGAAGGGAATTATAGAGAAAGGTGTTTACAAGAGCCTTGCCGGAAGTAAGCAATTCGAGGAAATTGTACGCAAGCAAGGAAGGCACCGGAAGAATCAAGGTGTTGGTTTTGAACGAAAGTTCAATGCCAATGGAGTTGAGTGGGAAGAAGATCAATACCACAAGATGAAGTTTGTCCCTCAAAAACAAAAGTATGATCCTACTTCTCTCAAAGGGACACAAGCTCAAGATGATCTTCCACCACAAGACCACAAGCAAAAAGGCAAGGACAAGCTTCAAGAAGAAATTGATGCATTTGAAGAAGATCCTAAGGCCTTGGTCAAGTAGGTTCCCAAGACTACATCAAGTTCCACTTCATCAAGTACAACTACAACACCGAGGATTCCCATCAAGATGGTGTGGATCCCGAAGAAGAAGAACTAGAGAGTTCTTGAGGGTGACTCCGCCAACATACTTCACTCTTATCATCTTGGCAAGAACAAGTGCAATCAACTTCCACATCTTGCACTAGTTCAAGGAGTCACAAACCCTCTTGTTGGTAAGACAAGGGACAAGGTAACCTAAAAGCTTTCATAGACATCATCTTGTGTGTGCCTCACTTTATGTCTATGGATATCCTTGTTTGTTCCTTGTGGGACTAACCCGTGTAGGTATTGAAAGTGCAACTCACTCCAATGGATAGCTCCAAATGATCTACATCAACATTGAGCATCCACATCTTCAACATCTACATGAAGTCATCATCGACAAAACCCAAGGTTAGTTCATCCCTCTTAGGGGGGATCTCACATCTAGGGGGAGCTTTACTCTAAGAATTGAGCTAAAGCAACTCTAATGGTGTGAACACAACAATGCTTTATGTAAAAGTGGTAACCCCACTTGTGCTTAAACGATGAGTATGACCTATGATCAAATGTTCTCATTTGACTGCTAAGTCAATATACTCATATATAGATGACCTAGTCATCGCAAATTGTTTGATAGATGCTAGAATTGGTTGTGCATGCTTTGCCACATATTTCAATTGCCATTTTATTGTGTGAGCATGTTGATTGCATATTTTACTCATTCGAGGACATCCACTTGTTGTTTTGATTGATTGGTTTTCTTTTCTTTTGCCAAGTGGATGGACAAGAATGCCTAAGAACCCTCTCTAGCTATCTATGCTTTTCTCGTCTCAAACTCTATTCATGCTACATCACAAAATTTGATCAAGTCAGATTCGAACCACTCTATGTGAGGAGCACTCGGAGTCCCCGATTCGTCATAGACTTAAACTTCCTAAACTTCTTTGTGTGTTTCGGTCTGACTGATTCCTCCATTTCGGTCATACCGAGATCACTAAGTCGATCTAGGTTTTCAATCTCGGTGAAACCGATTTGAACTTTTCGTTCACACCGAGTTGCTGTAACTGTCAACAGTTATGCATCTCGGTGCCAGTGAGTTGTTCCACTTGGTCACACCGACAGGGTCGAGCTATATATATCCACGGGCAAAATTTTGGAAATTTATCCGAAACCCCTTCGCCCGCGCATAGCTCGCTCTGCCTCCTGGGTCTCTGGATCGTCCTCCTCGTCGCCAGCCGCCTCCTGTCGCTGGTCTGAGCCACCGTCAACGCAAATCATTCCCGCCGTAGCAAGTTCATCGCCGAACTATGAACTTGATCACTGTGCTATCCTCAATCCGATTCTTAGCACATTGTGTTTGCCATGAATCTTGCCACGATTGAAACGATCTTATCCAGTCAAAACACTCCGTAGATTAGAGTTGAATTGAAAATTTAGGGTTAGGTTTCTGCCGAAACCATCTCAGACCCACCGAGTTGTGGAACTCGGTACCACCGATTCGGCTCAGGCCATTGCACATGTAATTTTCGGTCTGACCGAGAATTGCAAATCGGTGTGACCGAGTTCAGGACTTTGTGAAACCCTAGCAGTCTTGGTGCCACCGAACTGTGACTCGGTCTGACCGAGTTCACTAGTTTAGGTTCCAACAGCTGCTTCGGTATCACCGAGTTTGCAAATCGGTTGATCCGAAATGCTTTCTGTGGAAAACTAAAACTAAGTTTTTGACTCATTCTTTTGCAAAAACCTCTGTATTTTGTGATGCTCATCCACTCTATCTCATCTACAATCTATTCATAGGGTATGCAGTTAGTGTTTGCAATATGTCTGATCAGAGTGACAGCCAGAACAGGTCAGAGGAGCAGGTTCACCTGAGTGAGGGCACTAGTCCCTCTAGCAGTTTAGATGATGGTAGCAGGAGCACCCCAAGCAACTTACCCAAAGCTGCCACCAGGGCTAGAAAGAAGAAGACCTCTAAATCTGAGGATGAAGACTATGTGGCAGTTGAGGATGAGGCCACTTCCAAGAAGAAAGTGGTTAAGAAGGAATATAGCACTGCTGCTGCCACCAAGCCAGGCATGAAGCAAAAGGTTCCTGCAAAGAGAATTCCAATGTCTAAGGCCAGAGCATCCTCTCAAGCATCTTTGGAATCTCAACCCAAAGAGACTGCTGCAGAAGGGAAGAAGAGGAAGGAGTGGATCAAAAAGACCACTGCTAGAGTGCTTGGGAGATCCTTAATCATGAGAGATTCTGAAGAGGAAGAGGAAGAAGAGGTTGCTGCACCAGCACCCAAGGCACAGAAACTCATGGGTGATGCTATCAGGACAGGGGCTGCATCATCAAAGCCCAAAGAAGCACCCAAAGCTGCCTCCAAGCCCAAGACTGCACCAAAGAGAAATACTAGAAATATACCAGCTGCTGAGAAGAACAAGGCCCAGTGCCTGAAGTTGCTGCTGATGAAGATGATGAAGGACAAGTCCTGAGAAAGCTCAAACCCAAGATTCCAGACCACAATGATGCTCATCCTATGGCTGAGAACATGAAGATCAGGAGAGACTCAGGGTTGAGGCTATGGAGAGAGACAGATCCATATGCTACCAGAAGAAGAACTGTTGTTGATTACAGGTTCCACACAAAGGAACATCGGGACTTCTATGAGACAGTGTTGTTGGACAAGAAGCCTATAGTGTGTGAAATGAGGTGGGTCGATTGGAAGTATATCAAGGAAAATGAGGAACACTATCCTGGTGTGTTTGACAGCTTCAGTGCTTGTGGAGTTGCAGACTTTGTTGGGCAGAAGCTCACGAAGTGGAATGAGGAGCTCATAATGCAATTCTACTCCACTGCACACTTCTATCCAGATGGCAGGATAGTATGGATGTCTGAAGGTACAAGGTACCACTCAACCATTGAGGAATGGGCAAATCTGATCAATGCTCCTAAGGAAGAAGAAGATGACTTGGATGTCTATGCCAAGAAGAAGATGGATCACAACTCTATGGCAAACATGTACAAGGAGATTCATGAAGATGATCTTGAGACTCACCAGTTTGGGTCAGTAAAACACTTGCTGTCAGGGCTTCCTACAATCAATTGGATCCTTAGGCACACTCTCTTGCCCAAGTCTGGTGATCACAGAATGATCAGAGGCCATGCAATTAACTTGCTACATATATTTGATGTGCCACAGAAGTTCAAGGTCATGAGCCTTATAGTTGAGACTATCAAGAGGACTGCAGCTGACCAGAAAAGAAGTTGTGGATATGCCCCACAGATCCAGGAGTTGATAAACTCAAAGATGGGCTCAGGCACATACTTGTTGGATAAGGAACACTTGCCTATCTATCCTGACTTTGAGGACAATCAAGTTGTGATGAATGAGAATGAACCATCATCAGTACAAGCTCAAGAGAAGAAGGAGAAAGCAAAGAAAGAGAAGGCTGCCAAGATGCCAACTCAAGAGGAGGCATCTGAGTACTTTTTGAAAAGCAAGCAGGACCAGCTTGGTTATTTGATTGCATCCACTCTGAGGATTGAGAAGGGACTGGCCACCCTGACTCAAAACCAGGAGAGCTTGGAAAGAATCGTGGAGCAAAAATTCTATGACTTGGATGTGAAGGTAACTGAGATTCAATCTGTCGTGGAGCAACTTCAAGATGATATGCAGGAGAGGAAGGGCAAGACAACCACTGATGCATTTGCCAGAGTGCCTAGAGCTCATAGGTCTGCTGCAGTGCCTGTTCTAGACTCTAGAGCCACTTCATCTGCACCAGCTACAGCTTCAGCGCAACCAGCTCCAGCACCTACTCCATCAGCTCCATCTACTTCAACTGAAGCCTTCGTTCTTGGCGTTCTCCGGACACCACCACCCGAAGACCAAGCTTGAGAGATGTTTTAGTGCTATGCATTTTCTATGAACTTTTTGGTAACTTGTTTCCAAAGGGGGAGAAAAATGTATAGATCATAGGCTTCGAGAGAGAGTGTTGCTTTTTATTCTCTCTTTTGCTTGTTTGAGATACTTGGATGATCATGTGTGTTTGATCATATGCTACATTAATGCTTGTTGGATGATACTATCTTAATTACCCTTATATGATCATTCACTTTGCTTGGTGATGAGTGCATGTATTTAATTATTATCATTTTGAGCGCTCCACCAAGATGTATGTGACATGGAAGAGTAACCCATGATCCTAACTCATTAGCATTTGCAGTCCAAAGCAAATCTTAAGATATGCACAAATTTAGGGGGAGCTCTTGCTTTCCACATACTTCTCAAAGCGACAATATCTTTCACTCTTATTATCATTTGTCGAAGCTTTGATCTATATGTTGTCATCAATTACCAAAAAGGGGGACATTGAAAGTGCAACTATCCCTGGGTGGTTTTGGTAATTCCTAACAACATATATCTCATTGAGCTAACATTATTCCAAGATTAATATTTCAGGAAAAGCTCAATGAATGGCATGGCATGGATGAGGAAAGTGGATCCCTCAAAATTCTAAGGACAAAAAGTTTGGCTCAAGCTTGAATCTCAAGACTCTACATTTTATATTTTAGTGATCCAAGATCACATTGAGTCTATAGGAAAAGCCAATACTATCAAGGAGGGATGAGGTGTTGCTTAATGGCTTGCTTTCTCAAAGTGCTTAGTGATATGCTCCAAAATCCTCAACTACCTTCCCACATCCACATATGACCTAAACCAAAGGTCAAACATGGCCCCACCCAGTCTTTCTATCCGGTGACACCGAGTTTCAAATGTCATAGCCACTGCCACAAACCCTAGGCAAATCGGTTTCACCGATAGGGATCTCGGTCTCACCAAGATGGGATTGTAATCTCTCTGTTTCCCTTCGTAGCGTTTCGGTCATACCGAGATGAGCGATCGGTCCCACCGAGATTGCAATGTAAACTCTTTGTTTCCCTTTTGTAACATTTCAGTCTCACTGAGATGAGCGAATCGGTCCCACCTAGTTTACCTGACCAACTCTCTGGTTAGCTTATTACCAAAATCGGTCCCACCGAGTTTGTGTAATCGGTCACATCGAGATTACGTTATGCCCTAACCCTAACCATATCGGTCCTACCGAGTTGCATCTCAGTCCCACCGAAAATCCTAACGGTCACTAGGTTTGCTGAATCGGTCCGACCGAGTTTAACCATTCGGTCCCACCGAGTTTGGCAAATTGTGTGTAACGGTTAGATTTTGTGTGGAGGCTATATATACCCCTCCACCCACTCTTCATTCGTGGAGAGAGCCATCAGAACATACCTACACTTCCAATACACATTTTCTGAGAGAGAACCACCTACACTTGTGTTGAGGTCAAGATATTCCATTCCAATCATATGAATCTTGATCTCTAGCCTTCCCCAAGTTGCTTTCCACTCAAATCTTCTTTCCACCAAATCCAAATCCTGTAAGAGAGAGTTGAGTGTTGGGGAGACTATCATTTGAAGCGCAAGAGCAAGGAGTTCATCATCAACACACCATTTGTTACTTCTTGGAGAGTGGTGGCTCCTAGATTGGCTAGGTGTCACTTGGGAGCCTCCGACAAGATTGTGGAGTTGAACCAAGAAGTTTGTAAGGGCAAGGAGATCGCCTACTTCGTGAAGATCTACCGCTAGTGAGGCAAGTCCTTCGTGGGCGACGGCCGTGATGGAATAGACAAGGTTGCTTCTTCGTGGACCCTTCGTGTGTGGAGCCCTTCGTGGACTCGCGCAACCGTTACCCTCCATGGGTTGAAGTCTCCATCAACGTGGATGTACGATAGCACCACCTATCGGAACCACGACAAAAACATCCGTGTCTCCAATTGCATTTGAATACTCCAAACCCTTCCCTTTACATTCTTGCAAGTTACATGCTTTACTTTCCACTGCTCATATACTCTTTTGCATGCTTGCTTGAATTGTGTGGAGATTGCTTGACTTGTGCTAAGATAGCTAAAATCTGCCAAGAACTAAAATTGGGAAAAGGCTAGATTTTTATTTGGTCAAGTAGTCTAATCACCCCCCTCTAGACATACTTTCGATCCTACAATGGTGATGATCACGAGCATGAGGACGAGCAGCGCCCATATACTCTGTGGCGCCTGGCAACTAATTCCGATGGATCACCTCTTCTTGTGTGTATACAGCCCACTGATGATGTTATTGCTAAGGAAGCAGGTGTCTCCCATGGTCGCACTCTCCGGACCTATTCCAACACCCGTTGCATGGTATTCGGGATGGATACTAGTGTGCTAGTGCCAACTCCTTCTCCCTGGTACAGAATTGATAGTCTTGGAGAAAACTCGCTCTTCCTTGGACAAAACTATCCAATGATGGTGAAAAGCGATCCAACTGATGTTGACACATTTATGAGAAGCAACTGTGTCTATACCTCGGACATTTGTGTGGTTCCCTACCCTGGTAGGGATATAGTAGGCCGCTTCAGCCTGGATGATCAGTCCTGCGTTGGTTTCCAGATCGACAATCGATGGCCCATCCCAGAGAATCACTTGTGGTTCAAAGCAAGTGTTTCCAACGCCGAGGAATGGTTGAGTTGAAGTTCATTTCATTGCTTGTTATTTGTTGTGTGGTGAAAACTTTAGTATTTATAATGTATCCTCGTTGTCGATGTGGGTTGATGACCTGTTGTATGTAATAAAATGATATGCGTGTGATAAACTTACTAAATTTATGAATGGCTTTCGAGTCGCTTCTCTGAGTGAGTGGTGCGACGAGGCAAAAAAATATTTTCCGAATACATAATTGTATGTGCATTGCAACAGGTTATCGGATGAGGCCAATCAACAATAGTAGTACACTATTTGTACTAGCTTCAGATGCTTCGCGCGTCGGGGGGGTGTTTTTACTGTAGCCATATGTTAATGTGTTCGCTGTACGTAACCAGCACCTCGAATCCTCGATACTAGTACTATATAGTAGGAGTAAGTAGTAGGGAGTAGTAGGGTGGCATGGGCCAAAACAAGCATTCACGTCCAGGAGTACGGCACACGCCACCACCACGACATCCATCTGACACCATATTATTTCTTGGAGTCCGTGCTAGAGCAATCTCTTCAACCTCGTCGTTTCTCTAACTTCAGCCATCGTGCGGCAGGCGAGGTGGGGGTTTGCCAATAGTCGGTTTCCTTAACTGTGGTCCCACTTGTAAGCCCAACTCCAACGCATGACCCCAAATGCACCTCCGTTTTGCACGGACTCCAACGATAATTTTGACTAGAAAAGCAAGACCAAAGAAAACAAGAACCACAAGAATACATTTTACTACTCCTGTAAGTTGGATTAGTGCCTTCTTGCTGCATTCATTGTTGATCTGCGGAGGCTCGATCTTGCGTCTGTGCTAGCTAAAAGTGATAGAACATCTACTAAATTGCGCTCTATCAATATATGGATGTACTCTTCTTCCCAATACAAAAACTTGCATCCATTATACTCCCTCCATTGCACAATACATGCCTTCTATTTTTTAAAATATATATGTATCTAGACATGTCTTAGTATATAGGTACATCCATTTTTGGACAAATGGAATTCAAGTATTTTGGAACGGAGGGAGTACACAATAAAATTTTTAAGTTAGCACAACTAGTCTAATCCGAGAGCAGAATCGAAGATTTGGTCGGGTTCTTCCTCCTTTTGCCGACAAGTGGGACATCCAGCATCCAGGTCGTGTCATGAAAGAAAATAAAGTGGTAGTTGAAGCCACAAGATGTGCATCTTGGGTTAAACTATAAATAGAATCTTACTACTCTTGAGTAACTCCAAAAGCGGCCACCAAAGATCTTTATTGGATTTGTTTTTCATCACCAGCACGTCGAGGTGAAAGATGTGCAGGTTCAGTGGGTCCTCTTGCGTTTCAACTGACATGTGGGGCCGCATGTGAGCAAACAGACGATGGGCTCCGCGCGTCCTCTGGCTGGCTGAGAAGAGAGGTAGAGGAGGGTTGAGCATGGACTACAGGAAATTTGTTCTACGTATCTCGATATAGGCTCGATATAGTTGGGTGGCATGGGCCATAACTCAGTAGCATTCACGTCTAGTAGTACGGCACACGCCACCCACACGAGTCCCATCCGACACCAATTTTCTTGGAGTCCATGCTACAACCATCTCTTCTCCCTCCTGGTTTCTCAGCCATCGCGCGGTGGGCGGGGTGGGGGTTTGCCGATAGTCGGTTTGCTCAACTGCGGTCCCACTTGTAAGTGAAAATGCAACACCGCACGCATTCCCGCTTGAGCGGTGTGCCGGACCAACCGTGTGGGGGTGCAACGCGAACACGGCAGGCTTTTCCTTTTGAACTCGTAACTTGTAAAATTTGGTTCTGCTCCATGCCGCGACTGATAGATGGAAAATAATGATTTTGCCTAGAGTAATGAGAAGTTTGGTTCTGGCGCCGTTCATGCAAGGAGTACGTACGAAAATTATGAAGTTGATGCGAAAGGTAAGATAATTACTGTAGTATCATATACTACTACATGGATTTGACGGAAAGATAAAAATACATACGAATCCATCAACGTTCAACGACATCCTCACGCCCTAGTGTGCCGGGTCACCAACCAACGTGTGAGGAGCAGCGGCGTTGGCAGCGAGCTCAACGTGCTTCTGAACAGTGCCGTCCAAGGTTGCCCTGCGCTCCAAGAAGGCCAGCGTCCTATCGTCCTCCTCTTGCATGTAGTAGTCCTTGTGGACGATTTGCGCGTAGACGTGGGTGATTATGTCGATGGTGTCTTGCTGCGCCAGGCGCTGCGCGGCGAGCGCGACCTCGAGGTGGACATTCTCCGGCACGATGGCGGGCAGTCGCAGGGCCACCAGTGCGTCGAAGAGGTTGTTACCATAGTGGCCGTTGAGGGTGGCGGGCATCGCAGAGCCTGGGCGCGTCGGATGGAGGCTTACGTCAAAGTCGTCTGCAAGCTTCTTGACGACGATGAACTTGTCGAGGAAACCAACAAGGACCTCGTCGAACAAGGAGACGAAGCTGTCGTCCAAGCGGCCCCTCGCCCTGGCGGCCTCAAGCAATACTATTTGGAGACGTTCCTCTCTGCCGGTGGACGTGGTAGTACTCCTAAATCCAGACGGTGGTGCTACTAGTACTAGTAGTAGTACTACCAATGTAGTAGTAGGAGTACTAGCACTGTACTACCCGTTGGTCAAATTATTACGTGCTGCTCCTCACAGTGAAGTGACAAGACCCTGCGCCGGAGATGACACCTGAGTATAGGCACCGTGTTCGGCATACCATAGTCAGCCTCACCGTTTGTAGTCACTATCATCATGGCGGTAGAGCTAGCCTGCTTACAACTAGCCCTGTTCGACATAATTTCCCGTGCGTAGATGCCCGTGCATTGCACGGAACACCAAGATTGGGGGCGGATGGTTCTGGCAGCGGCCATCGCGCCAGATTTTTCCACGGCCTTCTACTCCTAGATGTGTACACGTGTGCTGGTGTGTGTTGTGTGCTGGGTGTGCGCGAGTGCGTCCTTCTGTGCATGCCGCCGCACAGTGGTGAATTGTGCGCGAGTGCGTCCTTCGCGCGCAAGAAGTTTGTCCTCAATGCGCCCTCAATTTACTAGCGAGCGGGGTGCTACCCTGAGTGGTTTCAACTTTGTTTACTTCATCGCATGTCAGATGGGCCTCTAGTTTACTTATTTTCACCCACTGCCACATGGGCCAGCACACGAAGATACAGAACACGAGTTGACAAGGCAGCATGTGGATTGGTTGACCGGTCAACTAAACAATATACAGAGCTATACGCTGACACAGTGAGCGTATAATCCGTTGGTATAAAGAGTTCGAGTGAGAGGGGAGGCCTGTGAGAGATAGCAGAGAGAGAGAGAGAGAAAGAGCTACTCCCTCCGTTCGATAATGTAGTTCCAACATTTTTTTAAGTCAAACTTTTGAAACTTTGACCAAGTTTATAAGGAAATTACTTATATCTACAATATCAAAGATAAATGATAGTATGAAGTAAGTACATGTTGTGATGAATCTAATGATCGTTCCAGATGTAAATGTTTTTCTCCACATATACCTGGTCAAACATTTCTGAGGTTTGACTTTTCAAAACATCCATATGCTTATGGAGGTGACAGAGTCCCTAACAAGAGAGAGAGAGAGAGAGAGTGAGTGAGTGAAAAAAGTGTGTGTGCGTGTGTGAAAGTGACATGGACAACATACGATAAAATTAGAGAAAAGCGTGTGTGTCTTATGCAAACATATCACACATGCATCTTCGACAACGGAGGCAAGGTGAGGAAATAGTGTGTGGTTGTTTGGAACCGAGAGAGCAAGACCCCTAGCATGTGGCCAAGAGGGGTCTGACAAACAAGGGAGAGAGGTCGAGAGAGACGTACGGAGAAAATGCAGACATGGGGAGGAGAGAGTGTATGTTTGTCATAGAGAGATCCCCTGGAGATCGTGATGGGACTACATGGGTGGGAGATCGAGTGACAAGGTGTGTGCGCGATAGAAGATGCCCCGAGAGATATCGAGATAGACGTATGGATGGAAGGATACAATACGTGTGTTCTTGTTGGTTAGTACGAGATAATCATACTTAGGAGGGGGGAGTGCTTGCGCCTATGATGGATTGAGGGATTATGGTACTTAGGGGGTGCGTGTCACATGGAGAGAGAACAAGGGCGGAGAGTGTTGGATGGGTCTATATGTATAGCGCGAGCGAGACATGTGTATGTGTGAACCAGGGAGATATAAGGCCAGTTTGGCTTGCGTCCTGAGCATCTTTTGCCTGGCCTAGGGTTGTGGCTGGATTTCATGCATGCTTGTTTGGTTGCTACCCTATGAAAAAGACAGCCCGCCTGGCCTGGGTTCCCTTGCACTTTAATTAGCCTGGCTGAACTCCAGACACTGCAAGTAGCCTGGCCCAGGCGACCAATTTCGAACGCCTGGTCGTGCCTGGTCGTGTGGCCACGAGGCTAACAGTAACATGGATGGATATTAGCATTAAATAATTGATGCATGGATTGATTGATGGGATCTTGATGCTTTGTCTGGCCCAAGCATGAACCAAATGCTTCAGCACCACACAAGCCTGACCAGGCAGAAATATTTTACATCTCACGTCCACACCAGGCAGTACCGTCCATCAAGGCATGAGGGTCAGGTCATGAACCAAAATGACCAATAAAGTTTGAGAGAGATTGAGGACGAACCAAAATGACCAATAAAGTTTGAGAGAGATTGAGGAGCCCCGATAAGGCTGAGTGGTGCGTCAGATAGGTGAGAGGGGGAAAGAGATATTCCATCCGCTCGATAATGCAGTGCATGTACATTTTTTAGAAGTCAAACTTTGGAAACTTTGATCAGGTTTACACAAATGTTATTTATATCTACAATACCAAAGATACATCATACAAAACTACATCTCATGGTGAATCTAATGGCATATGTTTGCCGTACTAGATGTAATTCTTTTTCTCCACGTACATGGTCAAACTTTGTGATGTTTGACTTTTCAATAAATCTATATGCTCTGGACCGAGGAGAGTGCCTCAGTCGAGACAGATCAAGTGCGTGTGAAGGAGAATGAGTAAGTGTGCAAAAAGAGTATGTGTGTGAAAGAGAAAGTGACAACAAACGATAAATTAGAGAGAGTGTGTGTTTTTTCGTTTCTTATGCGAACATATCACGCATGCATCTCCGAGATGGAAAAGCGAGGCGAGGAGATACACGAAGATAGCTAGTGTGTGATTGTTTGCAACGGAGAGAGACATCCCTGTAGCAAATGTCCAATAGAGGTGTGGCCAACAAGGAACAAAGGTCGAGAGGGACACATGGATGGCATGGACGCATGAGGAGGGAGAGAGGGTGTGTTTAGAGAGATCCCGTCGAGATCGTGGGGGGACTATATGGGTGGGAGATCGAGGGAGTGCGTGCGCGATAAAAAGATGCCCCGAGAGAAATCGAGATAGACCATGCACATGTTTGTGATGGAGACTAAGATTAGCTAGTCATATACATATAGGGGGGACTGCGTGTGCCTACAATTGAGTGATAGACCATCATACTTGGCTAGCTGGGCATGAGATTGTGTGTGTGCGCGTGTGAGATGGAGAGAGAACGAGGGGGGAGATAGAGTTTTAGATGGGCCTATCGAGTGCGAGTGAGATATGCATGTGTATGTGTGACCCAGGTGGATGGAGAGTTTGAGAGAGGGGGGAAGAGCTCCGAGATGACATAGTGGTGCGTGAGAGAGTTACAGGCAAAGAGCCAAGGAATCTATGTGCGTACGATGAGTGCACCCAAGATATCTAGCTTGGACTAGCTAGAGTATCATACATAGTATGCAAGAGAGACCTATAGATGGTGTATATATGCATGCGAACTAGAAAGACCCCCCCCCCACACACACACACACAAAGAGAGACAGAGAGAGAGATGGAGAGAAAGGGAGAGGGACGAACAAGGTTTTTGTGTCGGATGCGTGCGACAGAATTGAAGATTGTTGGCAAGAGAGAGAGGGATGGAGAACAGGAGTCCGGGAGAGGGGAAGGTCGAGTTTTATGCATCAAAGACTGATATAAACCATGTTTCGATATAAACTTGCATTCAAATATTTCAATTGGAGAACATGTTGTCTGCAATCCACACATGAACAGATATATGTGTATATCAAACAAGTTCATTAATTTGACATTCAACATGTTCATGGAGTACACATGAATAGATATATGTGTATATCAAACAAGTTCATTAATTTGACATTCAACATGTTCATGGAGTACTATAATACTGTACAACATGCTACTCGATTGAGGTGTTCAATTTTGGATTTAGTTCACTATTTTGACCTACTGAACGAGCTATTTCATTGAATCGATATATTTCATTTTGGGTTTGATTCGCGTTTTTGAGTGGGTCAACTATTTGACATATAGTAAATCTCTAGCAATGAGCATGTAAAAACACATTACTCCCGAGCATCATCTCTCCATCTAAAAAAGAAGTGGCAAGCTAATATTTCAAAATTTGATCCGAATCGACTTGGTAAGGTAGACGTGGATGCTCGTTCTCCCAAAATTTGAACAAACCATTAAACATCCTCTCTTCTCGGTGGAATTCGCCCGAGAAAATAAATGGGAGACGCGAAATTACCATCCTATGTGGGACACGCATCAATTGGCCCGTTGTACATCGAGGGTAGGTTCGTAACTTCATCCAAGCGCGCCTTCTCCTCGGCCGAAATGACATGTGCCGAATAATTCATAAACCATGGTCGGCAAAACACGCTCTCCTCGCCCGAAATAGCTCGTGCCCACTATTTCAAAACACGCTCTCATTGCCCGAAATCGCTCGCGCCCACTATAGTTCAAAACACGCCCTCCTCGCCCGAAATCGCTCCCGCCCAGAGAAGCAAAGTTACTCTACTATCCCCGACCCTCAGTACACAGACCCAAGCCGAGAAGCCTATAGGAAAGGGTAGAACTATAACTCCCCCTCACATTTCAGACAAATGCGTCCGTAAGACATGGTTCCACTCCCCTCCCAATTTCCCCCGCCCGGCCCCATTCATACCTCGTGGGCGCCAAATCACCTTCTCCCCGGGAAGCTCCCTTCTCCCGAGCCGCGAAACCTCAGCCGCACCTCCATGGTGCCCCCACCACACCAATTTCACAGCCGCCCTCCTCCCTAATGCTGGAGACGCTGTCCATTTGCCATCATACACTGGGCCGTGTGCCTCTTACTCCGTGCTGCTGGTGCTGCCTCAACGACGGCCGCGTGAACCGTACCAGAGCCGATTCACCCCCGCCGTTGTTCACGGCGCTGGAGAGGCTCCAACTTTGGATCCGTCCAGAGTCTTGGCGCTGTTTCAGCGTAGCCGTCGACCGTCGTGACATCGCTCTTTCCCTGCCGCCGGTTGCCACCGCAACCGCGCCGGCCTCACCGACTCGGCAGCTGGACCTGCCTACTTCACCATGCCGCCAGATAGGCCGCACCCTCATCTCAAATCACTTTATTTAGGCATCAGTTGTCTAAATTTTTATTTTGGGCCAATCGATTTGCAATGGGAAGCAGCACCCCTCGAGGCGGCGGAGCTCCTAGGCTGCCGGTTGGCTGGTGTCTAACATAAGGGTGCGGGGCCGCAAAGTTCGCCGCAGAAGCAGCGCTTAGATGGCTATCTTTTAGAGTTGTGTGGGTTGAAGGTACTACCGCGGCCGGGTTTGGATGACGGGGAGTCTTTGTGAATTGGCCCAGGGGCGGCGCAACAACGGCAGTGCGGTGGGGCGGGGAGCGGGGTTTTGGCTGGGGCCACAGACGGCAGAGGCAGGCTGCTCTGCCGTTGGTCGCTGGCTCTTCGGGGAAGATTCCGAACAGTGTCAGCCGGGAGGCATAAGACGGCCAGCCATCCGGTGTAGATCGGATAGTACCAAAATAAAATAAAATCGTGTGACCCCAATTTAGTCTTCATTCAACAGACGTGTGACCACTCTCGTACCTTGATGTTGATCTCTTAGTGTATTTCTTCAAATCAAAGAGCTATGTCGTTCTTAACATTATGCGTTATCTGCATCTTCAGACAAACTGTCTTTCGACTCACCGTAGCTGCTCCAACAAGGGAAGCATACACCAGAAGGGAGCTATGGTCCCCACTCAACAGTTCCCTGCATCGAATGCGCGTGCCCCACATGCACAGCCACAACAACTGGAGGGCCATCCACAAGTCAGCACATGATGCTCACTCCTATGGATGGCAGCCAGATAGGTTGTACCCTCATCTTACTTGTGTGCAACATTTATGGCTTTGTTATTCATCTAAGCATGGAAAATAGATCATCACATTTCACTGTATATTCATGCTGATCTCTTACGGGTCTTGTTCAGGAGTTAACGTTGTTCCATAGTTCAGCTAAGATACTTCTTCTTTAGGTAACACTGTTTCATAGTTATCATCCATCAGCCAATGCTATCCCACAGGCTGGTGATTATAGTATTAAACCACTTCTAGTATTTCCTATGTTGTTCTTTAATACTTTTGTGTGCCATCTAGTTAATCTCGAGTACAAACGATACATATTCTGTAGCTTTCATTTGTGTTCTCCCTTTAGTTTATGAGACATGTTGCTGCTAGTTAACCCCAGTCCTACTATTTATGTCGTCTCCTACAGGCACTCATTACATAAATCTAACTACTAGTTGTCTCCATGCATGTTAGATATAATTGCACACACTGATATATCCACAAGAACCTCACGGAGCAATGTAAAGGCCAATAAACTTGATGTCAATGATACCCAATATGATGGAACATGTAAAGGCATTTCTTCAGAAGACTTGCAGAAAGATGATGAATCCTCTTCACCCCCCAAGGTCCTTGCTCTAACTTGGCCTGGTACAACATGCATATAATGTCCTGGAGTGTATCTACTTTGTTACAATGCCATGTGCTTAGCATGCTGATCATGCATGTAAATATGCCATGCCTTCCTGTTTTTCAGTACCTATTCCATTCATGATAACATGTTTTCAAATTTAAGTACTGTGATTCTACTCTATCGCAATGCCATCTACTTAATTTGGACATCATGCTTCTGAATATCTTATGTATTGTTATTCATCAGTATGTACTTCATTTGTCTACCATACCATTTTTTTACGTTGAAGTGTTGTTCTAGTGCTCTGTTGCAATGCCATCTTATTTTCCCAATCATACATGTGTATGTTGCCTTAGTTATTTCTGTATGTATTCCGCTAGCATATAGTTTTACATTCAACTAGTGTTTTTTTGTTGTGTTGTCCTGTCGTATCCCTAGCTCTTACACCATACTCCCTCCGTCCGGATTACATGTTGCCGAAATGGATAAAAAAGGATGTATCTAGAACTGAAATACGCCTAGACCCATCCTTTTTTCCGGATGGAGGGAATACATGTCAATATGTCATGCCTTTCTATTCTTCAGTACCTATTCCATCTCTCTGCTGCCGCATGTTTTATAATTAAAGCACCATTCTTCTATACAAGGCATGCAAGGGGAAGACGACTATGTTAGAATCTGAAGGGTTACAAACCAGGCCTTTGCAAAAGATCCAAACGCAAGGAGATAATAAACCAACTCTAGTTTTTAAAGATACTGCTCCAGCACAGAGAAACCCAACTCCTACTAATAATAAGCAGATTCAAGTGGCCAAATAACTAGTCCGCTCCAGTCCAGCAAAAATATGTCAACTCAATTCTAAGAAACGTGTGTGTATCCTTGCATCATGAAATTTTATAGCATGTTGATCATATTTTCTACATGTTTCTTACCCATCTCTCTTTTAGAAAATAAGCTTAACAAATAGAAGATTTTCTGCAATGGTATCATTTATGAAGAAAGATTCTTGCAGGAATTCTCTGTGCTCCAATGTAGATGTAAGTATCTGTTGTATATCACTATATTTTTTACATCAGCATGTATTTTGTTAATCGGCGTGAATCCAACCTTTATCTGATCTAAATTTAGTTGTAGCAAAATGTATGATTAAAGGTCACAATGTTGATTTTTGCAAGGAAAACTGCCTGGTAGTTTTGCATCCTGAGCTGCATGAGTGTACTATCTCATATCAGTGAGTTTGAATACTTTGGTTCTGCAGTGGGTTTTTCAGTGTTTATTTACTATGTTGTCATGTCGTATCCCTAGCTCTTACATCATACTCCCTCTGTCCGGATTAAATGTCGCAAAAATGGATAACACTTGATGTATCTAGAACTGAAATACGCCTAGACCCATCCATTCATTTCCGGATGGAGTGAATACATGTCAATATGTCACGCCTTTCTATTCTTCAGTACCTATTCCATCTCTGCTGTAGCATGTTTTATAACTGAATCACCATTCTTCTATATAATGCATGCAAGGGGAAGATGGCTATGTTAGAATCTGAAGGGTTACAAACTAGGTCTTTGCAAAAGATCCAAATGCCAGGAGATAATAAACCAACTCCATTTTTCATAGATACTGCTCCAGCACAGAGAAACCCAACTCCCACTGATAATAAGCAGATTCCAGTGGCCAAAGAACTAGTCCGCTCCAGTCCAACAAAAGAATGTCAACTCCATTCTAAGAAGCGTCTGCGTATCGTCGCATCATGAAATTTTATAGCATTCTAATCATATTTTCTAATGTTTCGTACCCGTCTCTCTTTTAGAAAATAAGGTTAAACGATACAAGACTTCCTCCATTGGGATCGTATTCGAGGAAAATATCTTGCGGGAATTCTCTGTGCTCCAGTGCTAATGTAAGTACCTGTTGTATATCACTATATTTTTACATCAGCATGTATTTTGTTAATCGGCCTGAATCTAACCTTTATCTGATCTAAAATTAGTTGTAGCAAAATGTTAAAGGCGCCAATGTTGATTTTTGTAAGGAAAACTGCTTGGTAGTTTTGCGTACTGAGCTGCATGAATGTGCTATCTCATAGCACGCACATTACTGAATTGTAGTGCTTCTCTAGTTGCCCATTCATTCATTGTGTCAATGTTGCTTTTGTATTACCTTACATGGCTGATGATAGTTGTGCAATATTGTGTTAATTTGGTGTAGGCTAGTTGCACAAATGTTTGTTGTGTCAATGTTGCTTTCCTATTATCTGACTTGGCCAATCATAGCAATGCTAGTGTGTTAATTTTATGCAGGCTGCTGAAGATAAGCAGACAAACTCTGAAAACAGCAAGGCAACCCCATTGTTTCTTTCTAGTAAATCTAGGCCAGGTAATATGGCAATAACTCATGATTAATCTGTTTGGTTCCCTTCCTAATTTATGTTATGATGCAGTGGTCAAGACACTCTCCACTATCAATAATACAAGCCTGCCAAAATCGCCATCTGAATTTGTTCAGTATCCTCTGTCTCGAATGCGACGAAATAAATGTATGTTTGTGAACCAATTAATGGCTGAAGCAATGATGGAAATGGTGGATGAATCAGAGGTGTCGAGTCATGTGACAAAACAATTGATCAATGTTTTTAGAGACAGTGTGGCAAAGCAGCAAGCACATGCTTATGGGCGTCATCTGTGCTGAGGTTGCAGATTGTGACATTGTAGATGGTTAGGTTCTGCTCATTTATTTGCACTGGCATCAATCTTTGATTGCCCGGTGGATGTAATTTCCTGTAATATATTCTGGATGTGCAACGTTATTCCCTGTATGTCGTACCTTTGCTCGTCGTAATGGGCTCAAATTATCTAATTTGGCCTAAAGACATGAACGAACTTTAGTGGGCCCATTAAGTTAATGGGCCGTTACTAGGCCAAAAGTTAATGGTCGGCCCTCTTACCTCCTGGGTCGTTAACAGGATGACATCGAAGCGGGTAACAGGTAGCCCCAATTTATTTCACGGGCTGTTAACAGGCCGTTACTAAGTTTGGGCTACATATGGCCCAACTATACTGTAGGCCTTTAGCAGGCCGAAAGAGACAGCGGGCTTGTATTGGACCATGAAGAGCATGAGCCGCTAAGAGGCCGAAAGTCAGGTCGTATTGTAAATGGCCCAACTGTGTTGTGGGCCTTTAGCAGGCCGAAAGAGAAACCAGGCTGGTATTGGACCATGAAGGGCATGGGCCGTTAAGAGGCCAAAAGTAAGGTCCGACTACAAATGGCCCAACTCATTTATGGTCCGTTAACAGGCCGAAAGGCACACATGGCCGGGAACTGGCCCAACACTTAAATGGGTCGCTAAAAGGCCAAAACTTGGGTCCGACTACAATTGGCCCAACTAATTTATGGGCCGTCAATAGGCTGAAAGTGACACCGGGCTAGAAATTGGCCCAACACTTAAATGGGCCCCTAAAAGGCCGAAACTCAGGTCCGACTACAAATGGCCCATCATATTTATGGGCCGTCAACAGGCTGAAAGACACACCGGGCTGGAAATTAGCCCAACATTTAAATGGGTCGCTAAAAGGCTGAAAGATGTACATCCTGAAAATTGGCCCATCCATTAAATGGGTCGTTAACAGGCTGAAATCTCATCAGGCCGATATTGAGCGCAAATATATAGTGGGCTGTTAACAGGCTCGAACTGACGATGGGCTCAATGGTCTCAAATCTTTAACGAGCCGAATTGGCACATCTCGTATGGGCCGTGGGCTTAAATGGACCTGACACAAGTAGGCCTTATATGGGTCAGCCTGCTAATTTTTACTAGTCCGTCCTTTTTCACCGGAATGGGCCACTGTTGGGCCGTGCCACGTGTCGACCTATCATAGGCGCCTCCTGTCGAATGAGTGGATGACATCTGTCCCAACGATGAGCCGACGCGTGTTTCCTCTAGCCAATGGTGATTTTACACATGGAAAATCCCCATTGGTCGGGGCTGTTAATGGGTTATCGGATCCAAAACCCGACCTGTTAGCTTAACGGCGTTCCGTTACGGTGGATGCCACGTGTCGGTCACCCTTGACGAAAGCACTTCTGTGACGCGCGATTTATCGTCATGGAAGTGGACACTTCCATGATGATAATTTTGGTAATGTCATGGAACACTTCTACGATAGCACAGGTATGACTATCTTGATTCTGTCATAAATTTGTCATGGATGTACATGCATGACAAAAAAGCGACCTACTGTGACAAACATGTATCATCACGGAAGTGTATTTTTTTGTAGTGCATCATTTGAGCTGCTAGAGGGACTAGTGCCCTCACTCATGTGAACATGCTCCTCTTCCCTGTTCTGGCTGTCACTTTGATCAGACATATTGCAATCTCTGACAACTGACCCTGTGAATAGATTATAGATGAGGTAGAGTGGATGAGCATCACAAAATACAGAGGTTTTTGCAAAATAATGAATCAAAAACTTAGTTTTAGTTTTCCTCAGAACCATTTCGGATCTACCGATTTGCAAACTCGGTGATACCAAAGCAGTAAACTAGTGAACTCGGTCAGACCGAATCACAGTTCGGTGGCACCGAGACTGCTAGGGTTTCACAAAGTCCTGAACTCGGTCACACCGATTTGCAATTCCCGGTCAGACCGTGTCAGGACCCCGATTCCAAGTCACATCAATCTAGCCGGTAACACTTCATATCACTTTGTGGCCTCACGCACGGTATTCCCATGGGTGTCGCCTTACCATGGCCCGGGACCATTTGCGCCTTTTGGCTCACGTATATGATAGTGTCGCTAGCATCCATATGACAGGGAACCCGGGCCGACATGGCTAGTCATGAACCCAAAGCGGCACCAACATATGGGGACATGCATACATGAATCACATCGAGCATGTCGGTCAGCAGCGTGTGAATCTGTGCTATAGCACTGGGCTAACAGGACTCCGGGAACCCGGGCTGTAGCAGGCTATGCAGGACTCCAGATGTCAAAGCGTGACATTTCCCCGAGGGGATAGACATAGGAACCAAGTGAAACACATGCCGGCCAGTCAAGTGTCCTGAGCAGTAGTGCTGGGCTAGCAGGACTCCGGTGAACCGGGCTGTAGCGGACTACTATGGCTCATGGAAGCACTAGACTACATTTCCCCATAAGAGAGGCTGCCAAGGATAAACAACTAGATTGTCGGATCCCACACATACCAAGCATTTCAATCATACACACAATATGCTCGATATGTGTAAATACAATATGGCATCACAACATAACTCTACGACTCAAATATTTATTCAATAGGCTCCGAGGAGCGAGATATTACAAACATGGGTCTCATGACCCAACAATCATACCATACAAATCAAAGCACATGCGGAAGCTTAACATGTCTGAGTACAGACATCTACAAATGAAAAAGGCTGAGAAGCCTGACTATCTACCAGATCCTGCCGAGGGCACAAGATCGTAGCTGAGGTATCAAGCTAAACATTGAAGTCCATGCGAAACTACTAGCAAGACTGAAGTCTCTGCAAAACATAAATTAAGCAAACGTGAGTACAAAAGTACTCAGCAAGACTTACATCAGAACTAGCTACATATGCATCGGTATCAACAAGGGGGTGGTGGAGTTTAACTGCAGCAAGTCAGCTTTGACTTGGTGGCTATCTTAAACTACGACTGCAAGTAACTCTTTTGAGGTGGCGCACACGAGTCCACATATTCACCATATCAATAGACCACTATGGCTCCGCTCCCATCTCCCTACGAGAACGCCATCCATAGCACTCACGCTTATCTTGCGCATTTTAGAGTATCCACTTTCACTTCTCTATGAACTGTTATAGGCAAGCCAGAAGTCCTTTACCGCAGACGCGGCTATTCGAATAGTTTTATACCCTGCAGGGGTGTACTTCGTCACACATGTTTCCACCATTTAGCGTCTGCACACGACATGTGCTCGGCAGACTTCAAGCGAAAGCCGACGTGGGTGTAGACCACGACCTGACTAACCGTGCAAGTCTCTAGTCTAGGTTTATCGCCTATTCGGGTTCCATCCGCGAGGAGATCCGGCCAGAGTTTCGCTCACAGCCCCAAACGATGTGTGCAGGGTTCCCGAGACACCAAACGGGCGCCCGGTACACCGTGCCACAGTGTATCTACCGCATCATAGCCCACCCCTAGGGTCAGCGCTACGCACGGCCGCCAACACATATCCTATAAACACCAGAAACTAGTTACAACTCCTGGACAGAGGACGAGAGGGGTCAGTAAGTCGAGCGGGGTCATATTTCAGGGCCCAATGTGTGGTAGTAGCTGTTTCATGGATCACAAACACAGAACTCAGTTCCTGAGGACGGCTGCAATGAGACAACCCACCATGTACTCCTACATGGCCTCTCACCACTACCTTTACCAAATCATGTTCACACACTTAGCTCTCAACAGGAGGACATGTTCACCACATTCCAATTCATCCCCGATTTATCGGACCTGACTCAACTCTAAGCAGTAGCAGGCATGACGAACAAGCATGAATGAGTAGGCACATCAGGGCTCAAACAACTCCTACTCATGCCAGTGGGTTTCATCTAATTACTGTGGCAATGACAGGTCATGCAGAGGAAAGGGTTCAACTACCGCAGCATGTAACAGTTGAATCGCTGTTGTCCTAATGCAGTAAAAGAGAGCAGGAGCGAGAGAGTGGGATTGTATCGGAATGAACAAGGGGGTTTTTCTTGCCTGGCACTTCTGAAGATAGTATAGTTCTTCATCGGTGTCATCGATCACATCGTCGGAACGTCGTCTACTAAAGGGGAACAAACACCGGTAATAGAGAAGAACACAATCAATGTATATGCGACAATATGAGGCATGATCATGACATGGCAATATGCTGTGATTTGAGCTAATGCATCTAGTTATGATTTAAATGAAGTTGGTTTGAATACAAGATTCAAATTCCAACTCCATATATGATTATTTAAATGCCCTTTATTTGTTTTGTCCAAAATAGAGGACATACATTGTTCAAACATGCATGAAAATTGTACAGATCGATTCCTTGAATTTTTCTGATAATTTTTCATATATAATTTATCTTATTTGGAGTTACGGTTGAATTTCTATGATTTTTAGAAGTTTTAGGCATTTTCTGAGAATAATAAATCATTTAAGATTTATTTAAATTCTAGAAAAGGTTTTACTGTGTCAGCATGACGTAAGAGTGATGTCATCAGGTCAACTGTGGCTAGTCAGGTCAAACCTGACCAGTGGGACCCGCATGTCAGCGTCCTAACTAATTAACAGTGTTAATTAGTGCTAACTAAAAAAATATGATCTAGGGTTAGTCAGGGGCTGGCCCCACATGTCACTGACTCAGGGGAGTCAAACCCCAGTCAAACAGGGTCAACCCCACTGGAGTTGACCCGCGGTTCGTGGCCGGCGAGGCCAGAGACGGCGGAGAGCTTCGGAAATCACCCACAGGCGATGGTTTTTGGCGTGGGGAGGCTCTACGAAGAGCTGCTGCTCGCGCGCAGCTGATGGAGCAGACGGGGTGAGCCGGGGTGGCCGGAGTCGACGGTGGCGAGCTCGGTTGCGGCCGCCGGAGTTCGGGCATCCATGGTTTAGGCGTTACGGGGCATGGCGGGCGCAGCCGATGGTCTTTATGGGTTTCTGGGATCGCCAGGAGCACGCGGAGGCAACAAGCACAACTGGAGGAGCTCGGGAGCACGAAGCTCATCGGCCATGGCGGCGGCCGGAGCTCGGGTTCGCGGTGACGGTGACTAGTGAATGGGTAAGGAGGGGGTGAGCAAGGGGGGAGGAGCAGGAGCTCACAGTGAACTCGATGGCGTCGTCGGTGAGGTCGGGGAAGCCCGGACGGCGACGAATCGGACGGGGCGGCGCTCGGGGCAGAGGGAGAAGACAACGACGATGGCGGCGCTGCAGGGTGCTCTGGCATCGTTTAGCTTGGCGAAGATGACGAGAAGGTCATGGCGGAGCTTCCAGAGAGGGAGAGGGGGCGCGAGGACAGCGGTGGCTACGAAAACGGCGGCGGTGGCGACGAGCTCCACTCGGTGGGTGAGAGAGAGGGGAGGGGAGAGAGCTGCATGGAGGGAGGAGGTGCAGAGGGTCGAGAGAGGGTGCGTGGCGACGCATGGAGGCGTCCAGGGCGTCGAGGACGCAGGCAGCCAGGCAGGAGGTGGCTCCGGCACGTGTGCGCGTGCGGCGAGCACACGCTCTGCCTACTGGCCGGGGAGGAAGACGACAGGGAGGCTGCGGTGGTGGGCTGGGCCGGCCTCTTGGGCCGCCAGGTAAGCCCAGGTACTATCTCTCACTTTCTCTTTTTTTTTCTGTTTTTCATTTATTTAATTCTCTGTTGTTTATTTTGAATTAGTAGAAAGACTAATCCATTTTAGAAAATTCTGAAAATAATCATAGGCACCTTTGGAATTACTCCCAACAGCCTAAAATTACTTTCAAAAGTATTTGGGCATTTAAAAGTATTTATAGTATTTTAAATGTCAAATGCAAGTAGTTATGTCTTAATTCAAAAATCCAAAATGGCTCCAAAATTTATGAACCCATTTTTGGCAAAGGTTTTAGCTAGAACCAAAAAATATGAACATTCTTTTAAGGGCATATTGGGTTCATTGAAAATATTTAAAGTTGGGCCTATTTGCATTACTTTGGTGCTAGGGGTTTGATCATCCCCATTTCAAGTTTCATGAAATTTAACATGGTGCATGGATGCGAGCAAAGTCAAGCAAGGGCTGAACTGGGGCTGTGACAGCTCACCCCCACTAAACAAGAATCTCGTCCCGAGATTCGAGCGTAGGGTAAGGTGAAGGGGGAAAACACAAGCTAACATAATCTTCACGATCCAGGTTGCACTTCATAAGAACGTTGGTTCGATCACCATCTTTGTCTCGATGTCTTGCTCTAAGAACTCCAACCAACATGACAACGAGAGGGAAGGGAAAACTCTGGAAGGATCGATCTTCTTGAAGATCGAGCAACCGACGATCAACTCTCAGAACAAGACATAGCGACATCTGTCGAGATGAGACACGATACACACATTAAGAATGATGGAAATGAGCATATGACAAGGTTTAAATAAGTAGCGGAATCCCCACACCTAGGAGGGTGGTGAACGGTGTCAACGTAGCAAGGAGTTGGGTTGCCATGATACCACAACGAGACACCTTTAAGAAGGTGACTCGCAGAGATATTCCCTTAAGTGGAAAAAAGAATTACTTTTGATCCATAGATCATTGAAACTCTTCATTCCAGCTTAAGGCAATTTACAACTGATCGTTCGAAATAGCTCGAAGAAATGGCATACTCGGACTAGGATGGATGATGTGGACTACCTTGTTAAAGACAACGCAAGGGATGATTTTGCTTGCGCGTGCTCTCAGGAACTTGAGCATTTCCATATTCATCAAGGTTCTACCAACATCCGTGTCAAGGATCCTGGCAACACGACATACCACCATGATGACTAGTGATGGATGATGCGGATACAAAGGAAGATAACACCTTCTCAGATCTTCCCTTAGCGAGGCTAAGGGAACAGAATCTGGACGATCGACCGAGAGACATTTAGCACTCCGCTTCTAATGTTCTCCTTGATGTGGTAGCGTAATCCATTTATAGATATGGTTTGATATCTAGAACATCAGGTAAAAGGTCGGACTTCGGAAGCTCAAGAATCCGTAAGGATTAACTACGGAGGTATATCCTACGAAATCTTTATGGGGAGGTGACCAACTTCTTTAACCAAGATACTACAATAATAGGCCTTCCGACTAGGTGTGTTGGCCACAACATCCACGTTACGGGTTATAGAGAGACCAACATTATAGTTCTTAGAGTACGTTCGAACCATCATATCTGCCTGAGATTCAGATCTGGTTGGTGTTAGGATATTTCAGACCCATCCAGTCTAGAAAGAAAAATGAAGGTTTGCAACACAATTTGACGAGATGACGTTGCGAGATTCTCAGGGAATGAACTGTGATAGCAAGCTCCAAAACATGAGCTGGTTCTGCTACAAACTTGTGAACACGCTATCCAAGATGAGCATGACCACGTAGTAGTCTTATAGTAGAACACTATCGAGTTCAGGTGGGGAACCATCATCAAGGATTTCAAAGTCTTTACGCATGTCCATGGATTAGATCCCAAGTGTAGAATTCTTTGCCTTGAACAAGTCAATCAGTGGCTTGGTGTGCCGGGGAATACATATGGAGTGGAGGTAATTAATCTACCAAACCATAGAATACATTCACGCATGCATAACTGACTTGGGATGGTGCTAGGGGAAACAAAAACAATCTTTCTCGAACTCACGGCGGCAACTTGCACCAAATGCACATGAATTCGAGGAAGTCACTTCTTCTATCCAGGCATAAGCTTCATGAACGGAACATGAAGGCATTGCTTATAAAGTTTCCAACACTAGGTTGATGTTCAACATGAATCATGGGGGGGACAAAATGCAGTTGATGGGCTCAACAACAACTCAGCGGAATTTCCATATCACTGGACTTCCACCATCATGTGAACACGATGATAGTATTGGTCAGACCAAAAGATGTAATGGTGTATTCTCGAGGGATCAACCACGAGTAAGACAACACTACGAACATCGTTGGTTCTGATTTGACTTGACGATAGCCCATACTCAAGTCAAAGTTTTGACAATACAATAGATCCAACAACTGATCACGAGGACCAATTGGTGAAGATATCATCTTTCTTCAACACATACACAACACAAAGATATCCCTTCAGAAAGAACCAAATTCGGCAAAGCCTTTTATCTTCCAACTCTCCAAGTTGTTGTCTAGCTCAACCAACTAGCTCAGGGATATCCAACACAGATTCTTAGAGAATGGATGGTTTAGAGAAAATCCAACATGATCACGAACTCAACATAGTGATCAGGGAACAACCTGGTAATACTTCCGAGAAGATATTCAGAAAATAATGAACCACCGATATGTTATTAATCTCGAGAACAATCTGGCTTTTCATGGCAAGATGATATCATCAAGGAGCGAGGGATTGTCACAATCCTAACTCATTGGTCGATGAGTGCACCCGGAGATATGGACTAGGTAGCACGATCAATCTTAGAATGGTAGCTCAAAAACCAACACGCTAGGAATAAGAATATTGTCCATTTACTACCGAGCAACACGGTTGCTAGGAGTATTGATTTCACACATCATGGTTCACTTGCTGGCATTCCGGTTGCGACAACACAGGACCGAGGAATGAAAAATGATGGCAAGAAGTATCACTGCATCAAGAATTCATGAGAGATGGTGCAATTCTCATGACAATCCTAAGATAAAAGGGGTAATACTCCAGGGTAGAACAGAGCAAAAGCTGGATGGGCATTTGATCTGTAGAACACAACTAATTTGACCCAATCTTGGATATGGATGATGTACTGGAGTTTGTTTCTCCTAGTCATTCTGAAATAGAATGGCTTGACGGACCACAAGAATAATAGGCATCGATGAACACGAATGCACAACTATTCCTGACAATCAATTTATAGATGATGGTCGGAATACAGCTGAGAATGGACAACTCAAAGAGCATATAACATTTTGAGTTGTGGATTCATGAGTTAGTATGTCGAACGAGTTCAACATTTTTCTTTTGGATAACCCATGCAGAAAGGTAGAACTGGCAGAATCACAGTTATGAATGGAGAACTCCTCAGGAGTACTCTAATAGTGATCTTCTTGTTCAAAGAACTTCTGCCTTAATGGTTCATGGTATTTGAAAGAAGGAAATACCACGGACCTCGAGGACTATCGCAAAGGTTACTAATATCTTAAGGGAACTAGCAAATACTAACAACATGAAGTAGGGTGAATCTCGGGTTCAAAAACCCAGGAATAGAATATCTACTACTAAATGGCATCACGGGATGCTTTCAAGAATGATGGCCAGAATCATCACACCGGAACACAAAACATGGCTAGATTACTAGGTGACTCCCTAAAACACCTAGGGTCATGATAATAGATCCAACATATATGTCGAGGCAACAGACTACCTCAACTCACCGATCAGTGTGATTAATCTGGCCCAAATGGACATCATGAACAAGAGGAAGGGTTTACAAATGCATCAGACTACTTAGAAACCTGGGATGGCTCGGACAGCATAACGACTGTAAATGCTCAAGAAGATTTGAGACATCCTGCAAAATAGTGGCATGACCTCTCAACATCATAATATCAAGGTTCTGAGATTAACTAACAACACACGGAAGTAGTAGAAACAGAACTGGGGCTTAAATCCAACAATCTTATAAGTCTATGGATTAGTAACACGTCATCCTGATAGATAGATGAGAAGACCTAGTTCTTATTCCCCGTAGAAAAGAAGAGGTTGACTCAAATCAGAAGGCATAAGGTAAAGGAGTAAAAAGAGCCTTACATTCCCTTCCACAATCAATTCCCTTATATAACTAAAGCATTTCTAGACTCAACTTCGACCAGTTTGGCTTGGTAATCCTACAAGCAGTCGGGCTCCGATACCAACGCTGTCAGGACCCCGATTCCAAGTCACATCAATCTAGCCGGTAACACTTCATATCACTTTGCAGCCTCACGCACGGTATTCCCATGGGTGTCACCTTACCATGGCCCGGGACCGTTTGCGCCTTTTGGCTCACGTATATGATAGTGTCGCTAGCATCCATATGACAGGGAACCTGGGCCGACATGGATAGTCGTGAACCCAAAGCGGCACCAACATATGAGGACAGGAATACATGAATCACATCGAGCATGTCGGTCAGCAGCGTGTGAATCCGGGCTGTAGCATTGGGCTAACAGGACTCCGGGAACCCGGGCTGTAGCAGGCTATGCAGGACTCCGGATGTCACCGCGTGTCATTTCCCCGAGGGGACAGACATAGGAACCAAGTGAAACACATGCCGGCCAGTCAAGTGTCCTGAGCAGTAGTGCTGGGCTAGCAGGACTCCGGTGAACCGGGCTGTAGCGGACTACTATGGCTCATGGAAGCACTAGACTACATTTCCCCATAAGAGAGGCTGCCAAGGATAAAAAACTAGATTGTCGGATCCCACACATACCAAGCATTTCAATCATACACACAATATGCTCGATATGTGTAAATACAACATGGCATCACAACATAACTCTACGACTCAAATATTTATTCAATAGGCTCCGAGGAGCGAGATATTACAAACATGGGTCTCATGACCCAACAATCATACCATACAAATCAAAGCACATGCGGAAGCTTAACATGTCTGAGTACAGACATCTACAAATGAAAAAGGCTGAGAAGCCTAACTATCTACCAGATCCTGCCGAGGGCACAAGATCGTAGCTGAGGTATCAAGCTAAACGTCGAAGTCCATGCGAAACTACTAGCGAGACTGAAGTCTCTGCAAAACATAAATTAAGCAAACGTGAGTACAAAAGTACTCAGCAAGACTTACATCAGAACTAGCTACATATGCATCGGTATCAACAAGGGGGTGGTGGAGTTTAACTTCAGCAAGTCAGCTTTGACTCGGTGGCTATCTTAAACTACGACTGCAAGTAACTCTTTTGAGGTGGCGCACACGAGTCCACATATTCACCATATCAATACACCACTATGGCTCCGCTCCCGTCTCCCTACGAGAACGCCATCCATAGCACTCACGCTTATCTTGCGCATTTTAGAGTATCCACTTTCACTTCTCTATGAACTGTTATAAGCAACCCAGAAGTCCTTTACCGCGGACGCGGCTATTCGAATAGTTTTATACCCTGCAGGGGTGTACTTCGTCACACATGTTTCCACCACTTAGCGTCTGCACACGACATGTGCTCGGAAGACTTCAAGCGAAAGCCGACGTGGGTGTAGACCACGACCTAACTAACCGCACAAGTCTCTAGTCCAGGTTTATCGCCTATTCGGGTTCCATCCGCGAGGAGATCCGGCCGGAGTTTCGCTCACAGCCCCAAACGATGTGTGCAGGGTTCCCGAGACACCAAACGGGCGCCCGGTACACCGTGCCACGGTGTATCTACCGCATCATAGCCCACCTCTAGGGTCAGCGCTACGCACGGCCGCCAACACATATCCTATAAACACCAGAAACTAGTTGCAACTCCTGGACAGAGGACGAGAGGGGTCAGTAAGTCGAGCGGGGTCATATTTCAGGGCCCAATGTGTGGTAGTAGCTATTTCATGGATCACAAACACAGAACTCAGTTCCTGAGGACGGCTGCAATGAGACAACCCACCATGTACTCCTACATGGCCTCTCACCACTACCTTTACCAAATCATGTTCACACACTTAGCTCTCAACAGGAGGACATGTTCACCACATTCCAATTCATCCCCGATGAATCGGACCTGACTCAACTCTAAGCAGTAGCAGGCATGACGAACAAGCATGAATGAGTAGGCACATCAGGGCTCAAACAACTCCTACTCATGCTAGTGGGTTTCATCTAATTACTGTGGCAATGACAGGTCATGCAAAGGAAAGGGTTCAACTACCGCAGCATGTAACAGTTGAATCGCTGTTGTCCTAATGCAGTAAAAGAGAGCAGGAGCGAGAGAGTGGGATTATATTGGAATGAACAAGGGGGTTTTTCTTGCCTTGCACTTCTGAAGATAGTATAGTTCTTCATCGGTGTCATCGATGACATCGTCAGAACGTCGTCTACTGAAGGGGGACAAACACCGGCAATAGAGAAGAACACAACCAATGTATATGCGACAATATGATGCATGATCATGACATGGCAATATGCTGTGATTTGAGCTAATGCATCTAGTTATGATTTAAATGAAGTTGGTTTGAATACAAGATTCAAATTCCAACTCCATATATGATTATTTAAATGCCCTTTATTTGTTTCGTCCAAAATAGAGGACATACATTGTTCAAACATGCATGAAAATGGTACAGATGGATTCCTTGAATTTTTCTGATAATTTTTCATATATAATTTATCTTATTTGGAGTTACCGTTGAATTTCTATGATTTTTAGAAGTTTTAGGCATTTTCTGAAAATAATAAATCATTTAAGATTTATTTAAATTCCAGGAAAGGTTTTACTGCGTCAGCATGACGTAAGAGTGATGTCATCAAGTCAACTGTGGCTGGTCAGGTCAAACCTGACCAGTGGGACCCGCATGTCAGCGTCCTAACTAATTAACAGTGTTAATTAGTGCTAACTAAAAAAACATAATCTAGGGTTAGTCAAGGGCTGGCCCCAGATGTCACTGACTCAGGGGAGTCAAACCCCAGTCAAACAGGGTCAACCCCACCGGAGTTGACCCGCGGATCATCGCCGGCGAGGCCAGAGACGGCGGAGAGCTTCGAAAATCGCCCACATGCGATGGTTTTTGGCGTGGGGAGGCTCTACGAAGAGCTGCTGCTCGCGCGCAGCTGATGGAGCAGACAGGGTGAGCCAGGGTGGCCGGAGTCGACGGCGGCGAGCTCGGTTGCAGCCGCCGGAGTTCGGGCATCCATGGTTTAGGCGTTACGGGGCACGGCGGGCGCGGCCGATGGTCTTTATGGGTTTCTGGGATCGCCAGGAGCACACGGAGGCAACGAGCACAACTGGAGGAGCTCGGGAGCACGAAGCTCACCGGCCATGGCGGCGGCCGGAGCTCGGGTTCGCGGTGACGGTGACTAGCGAATGGGTAAGGAGGGGTGAGCAAGGGGGGAGGAGCAGGAGCTCACAGTGAACTCGATGGCGTCGTCGGTGAGGTCGGGGAAGCCCGGACGGCGACGAATCGGACGGGGCGGCGCTCGGGGCAGAGGGAGAAGACAACGACGATGGCGGCGCTGCAGGGCGCTCTGGCGTCGTTTGGCTTGGCGAAGATGACGAGAAGGCCATGGCGGAGCTTCCAGAGAGGGAGAGGGGGCGCGAGGACAGCGGTGGCTACGAAAACGGCGGCGGTGGTGACGAGCTCCGCTCGGTGGGTGAGAGAGAGGGGAGGGGAGAGAGCTGCATGGAGGGAGGAGGTGCAGAGGGTTGAGGGAGGGTGCGTGGCGACGCATGGAGGCGTCCAGGGCGTCGGGGACGCAGGCAGCCAGAGAGGAGGTGGCTCGGGCACGTGTGCGCGCGCGGCGAGCACACGCTCTGCCTACTGGCCGGGGAGGAAGACGACAGGGAGGCTGCGGTGGTGGGCTGGGCCGGCCTCTTGGGCCGCCAGGTAAGCCCAGGTACTATCTCTCTCTCTTTTTCTGTTTTCATTTATTTAATTCTCTGTTGTTTGTTTTGAATTAGTAGAAATACTAATCCATTTTAGAAAATTCTGAAAATAATCATAGGCACCTTTGGAATTACTCCCAACAGCCTAAAATTACTTTCAAAAATTATTTGGGCATTTAGAAGTATTTATAGTATTTTAAATGCCCAAATGCAAGTAGTTATGTCTTAATTCAAAAATCCAAAATGGCTCCAAAATTTATGAACACATTTTTGGCAAAGGTTTTAGCCAGAACCAAAAAATATGAACATTCTTTTAAGGGCATATTGGGTTCATTGAAAATATTTAAAGTTGGGCCTATTTGCATTGCTTTGGTGCTAGGGGTTTGATCATCCCCATTTCAAGTTTCATGAAATTTAACATGATGCATGGATGCGAGCAAAGTCAAGGAAGGGCTGAACTGGGGCTGTGACAGACCGAGAATCGCATGCGCAATGGCCTGAGCCGAATCGGTAGTACCGAGTTCCACAACTCGGTTGGTCCGAGATTGTTTCGGCAGAAACCTAACCCTAAATTTTCAAATCATCTCTAATATGCGGAGTGTTTTGACTGGATAAGATAGTTTCAATCATGGCAAGATACATGGGAAAGCAATGTGCTGGGGAATCGGAGTTAGAACAGCACAAATTTCAAGTCCATACCCTAGTTCGGCGATGAACTTGCTACGGCGGCAACGGTGGAGATGATCTCGTTGACGGCGGCGGAGACCAGCGGCAGGAGGCAATTGGCGACAAGGACGACGATCCGGAGCCCTGGAGGCAGAGCGGGCTAAGCGCGGGCGAAAGAGTTCGGAGAAAATTTCCAAAATTTTGCCTGTGGGTATAAATAGCCCGACCCTATCGGTGTGACCGAGTGGAACAACTCGGTGGCACCGAGATGCATAACTGCACGCAGTTACTGCAACTCGGTGTGACCGAAAAGTTCAAATCGGTTGCACCGAGATTGAAAACCTAGATCGACTTAGTGATCTCGATATGACCGAAATGGGTGAATCGGTCAGACCGAAACGCACAAAGAAGTTTTGGAAGTTTAAGTCTATGATGAATCGGGGACTCCGAGTGCTCCTCACACAGAGTGGTTCGAATCGGACTTGATCAAATTTTGTGATGTAGCATGAATAGAGTTTGAGACGAGAAAAACATAGATAGCTAGAGAAGGTTCTTAGGCATTCTTGTCCATCCACTTGGCAAGAGAAAAAGAAGCCAACCAATCAAAACAACAAGTGGATGTCCTCGAATGAGTAAATTATGCAACCAACATGCTCACACAATAAAATGATAAATGAAATATGTGGCAAAGCATGCACAAACAATTCTAGCATCTATCAAGCAATTGGCGATGACTAGGTCATCTATATATGAGTATATTGACTTAGGAGTCAATGAGAACATTTGATCATAGGTCATATTCATCGTTTAAGCACAAGTGGGGTTACCACTTTTACATAAAGCATTGTTGTGTTCACACCATTAGAGTTGCTTTAACTCAATTGTTAGAGTAAAGCTCCCCCTAGATGTGAGATCCCCCCTAAGAGAGATGAACTAACCTTGGGTTTTGTCGATGATGACTTCATGTAGATGTTGAAGATGTGGATGCTCAATGTTGATGTAGATCATTTGGAGCTATCCTTTGGAGTGAGTTGCACTTTCAATACCTACACGGGTTAGTCCCACAAGGAACAAACAAGGATATCCACAGACATAGAGTGATGCACACACAAGATGATGTCTATGGAAACTTTAGATTACCTTGTCCCTTGTCTTACCAACAAGAGGGTTTGTGACTCCTTGAACTAGTGCAAGATGTGGAAGTTGATTGCACTTGTTCTTGCCAAAATGATATGAGTGAAGTATGTTGGCGGAGTCACCCTCAAGAACTCTCTAGTTCTTCTTCTTCAGGATCCACACCATCTTGATGGGAATCCTCGGAGTTGTAGTTGTACTTGATGAAGTGTAACTTGATGTAGTCATGGGAACCCACTTGACCAAGGCCTTAGGAGCTTCTTCAAATGCATCAATTTCCTCTTGAAGCTTGTCCTTGCCTTTTTGCTTGTGGTCTTGTGGTGGAAGATCATCTTGAGCTTGTGTCCCTTTGGAAGAAGTAGGATCATAGTTCTCTTGTTGAGGAACAAACTTCGTCTTGGGGTATTGATCTTCTTCCCACTCAACTCCATTGGCATTAAACTTTCGTTCAAAACCAATACCTTAATTCTTCCGGTGCCTTCCTTGCTTGCATATAATCTCCTCGAATTGCTTACTCCCGGCAAGGCTCTTGTAAACACCTTTCTCTATAATTCCCTTCAATAAGCTATTTTCTTGCTCAAGTGTAACTTGGCTAAGGGAATCATTAGTGGAATCAAGAGAACTACTAGGAGCAAAAATATTGGATTTAGCATGATTATTGTTACTACTACAAGAAGAATCCTTCTTGTTCTTGTTACTAGACTTGACTTGAGGCATGTAAGTGGATAAGAGTAAATGCTTGGCAATGTAAGAAGAACTTTTCTTGCGAAGATCATCATTGATTGCCTTCAAGAACTCATGCTCTTGCTCAAGGTTGAGCTTTTCAAAATGTAATTTCTCATGAGTCCTTAAAAGTTCTCGATGATCTCCTAAGATAGTTTCATGAGCTAATTTAAGAGTGTTTAGTTCTTTAGTTAGAGACTCAATCTTCTGCTTATCATTGTCATTTGTTTCATCATAGTATTCATCACTATAGTTTTCAACAAGTAAATCATCATCACCTAACAAGTCATCTTCATCACTATTGAAATCAACATACTCGGGGTGTAATACCTTTGGACCTTTGGCCATGAAGCATCTTCCAATTCCTTCATTTGGTGAATCAAATATGTCGTAGGAGTTGGTTGACACAAGTGCTAGATCGGCAACACCTTCATCTTGAGTATATTCAGAGTCGGAGTGATAGCTTCTCTCGGAATCATTATCGGAGTCGGAGCCGGATACCCATTCACCAACATGAGCTTGATGTCTTCGTTTTGTGTAGCTCCTTGATGACTTGTCCTTCCTTTCCGAATCCTTGCTTCTCCGTGAGGGTCTTCGTTCATAACGATCATCTCTACTCCTTCTTTCTCTAGGTGGTGATTCTTCTCTTCTACTTCTTCTTTTTGGAGAATCTTCTGTTCTTTTGTGGGGTGCCATACACTCATTGGAATAGTGTCCGGGTCTTCCACAATTGTAGCAGTTTCGCTCTCGACTAGTAGATCTTTTGTCATTGTAGGACCTTGACTTGGAACTTCTCTCTTTGCTTCTATTCTTGTAGAACTTGTTGAAGTTCTTCACCATTAAGCTCAATTCTTCATTGAAGGTTTGTTTCTCACTTGATGATGTGGGGGCTTCGCATGAGGCTTTGTAAGCACCACTTGATTTGTTATGGAGCTCCTCCTTATCCTTGAGTGACATCTCATGAGCAACAATTCTTCCAATGACTTCCGTTGGCTTGAGATCTTTGTAATTTGGCATCATTTGGAGCAATGTGCATACGGTATCGTATTTTCCATCCAAGGCTCTTAGGATCTTCTTGATGATGAATTTGTCGGTCATCTCTTCACTTCCTAAGCCGGCAATCTCATTTGTGATAATAGCAAGCCTAGAGTACATTTCAGCGACACCTTCACCATCCTTCACTTTGAACTTGTCAAGTTGACTTTGAAGCACATGCAACTTGGATTCCTTGACGGAGTCGGTACCTTAATGCATGTCAATCAAAGTATCCCAAATTTCCTTTTGCATTCTCAAGACGGCTGATTTTGTTGAATTCTTCGGGGCACAATCCGTTGAAGAGGATATCACAAGCTTGAGCGTTGTATTCCAACATTTTCAAATCTTCCGCGGTGGCTTCACGATTCGGTTCTCTCCCATCAAAGAATTCACCTTGCAAACCAACACACACAATAGCCCAAACAGCGGGGTTATGTCCAAGAATATGCATTTTCATCTTATGCTTGCAACTAGCAAAATTAGTGCCATCAAAGTAAGGACCTCTACAGTGGTAATTTCCCTCGCTAGACGCCATACTCTCCTAGGTTGTGAAACCAAGGCTATGACCACCAAAAGCTATCTAAATCAAAGCAAATGGAGACCAAAGCTCTGATACCACTTGTAGGATCAAAAGTATGTCTAGAGGGGGGTGATTAGACTACTTGACCAATTAAAAATCTATCCTTTTCCCAATTTTAGTCTTTGGCAGATTTTAGCTATCTTAGCACAAGTCAAGCAATCTTAACACAGTTCAAGCAATCATGCAAAGAGTCTACGAGCAGTGGAAAGTAAGCATGCAACTTGCAAGAATGTAAAGGGAAGGGTTTGGAGAATTCAAACGCAATTGGAGAGACGGATGTTTTTGTCATGGTTCCGATAGGTGGTGCTATCGTACATCCACGTTGATGGAGACTTCAACCCACGAAGGGTAGCGGTTGCGCGAGTCCACGGAGGGCTCCACCTATCATGGCCATCGCCCACGAAGGACTTGCCTCACTAGCGGTAGATCTTCACGAAGTAGGCAATCTCCTTGCCCTTACAAACTCCTTGGTTCAACTCCACAATATTTGTCGGAGGCTCCCAAGTGACACCTAGCCAATCTAGGAGACACCACTCTCCAAGAAGTAACAAATGGTGTGTTGATGATGAACTCCTTGCTCTTGTGCTTCAAATGATAGTCTCCCCAACACTCAACTCTCTCTCACAGGATATGGATTTGGTGGAAAGAAGATTTGAGTGGAAAGCAACTTGGGGAAGGCTAGAGATCAAGATTCATATGGTGGGAATGGAATATCTTGGCCTCAACACATGAGTAGGTGGTTCTCTCTCAGAAAATGAGTATTGCAAGTGTAGGTATGTTCTGATGGCTCTCTCCACGAATGAAGAGTGGGTGGAGGGGTATATATAGCCTCCACACAAAAACTAACCGTTACACACAATTTACCAATCTCGGTGAGACCGAATTGAGAAACTCGGTCGGACGATTTAGCAAACCTAGTGACCATTAGGATTTTCGGTGGGACTGAGATGCAACTCGGTAGGACCGATATGGTTAGGGTTAGGGCATAATGTAATCTCGGTGTGACCGATTACACAAACTCAGTGGGACCGATTTTGGTAATAAGCTAACCGGAGAGTTGGTCAGGTAAACTCGGTGGGACCGATCGCTCATTTCGGTGGGACCGAAATGTTACAAAAGGGAAATAGAGAGTTTACATTGCAATCTCGGTGGGACCGATCGCTCATCTCGGTAGGACCGAAACGTTATGAAGGGAAATAGAGAGATTACAACCCCATCTTAGTGTGACCGAGATCCCTATCGGTGAGACCGATTTGCCTAGGGTTTGTAGCAGTGGCTATGACATCTGAACTCGGTAGCGCCGGATAGAAAGAATCGGTGGGGATGAGTTTGACTTTTGGTTTAGGTCATATGTGGATGTGGGAAGGTAGTTGAGGGTTTTGGAGCATATCACTAAGCACTATGAAGCAAGAACCTCATCAAGCAACACCTCATCCCTCCTTGATAGTATTGGCTTTTCCTATAGACTCAATGTGATCTTGGATCACTAAAATATAAAATGTAGAGTCTTGAGCTTTGAGCTTGAGCCAATCTTTTTGTCCTTAGTATTTTGAGGGGTCCACTTTCCTCATCCATGCCATGCCATTCATTGAGCTTTTCCTAAAATATTAATCTTGGAATAGCATTAGCTCAATGAGCTATATGTTGTTAGGAATTACCAAAACCACCTAGGGATAGTTGCACTTTCAAGTAGCACAACACCAATAGAGATGACAAAGCTCAATCATATGGATGAAATCAGTGGGCGAGTACCAACCTTTGTCAGGATGCTTATTGTGTAGAGCATACAGATGAAGCACTTCTCCGAAACCATCTGTCTCTATCTACTGTGGTGTCCATGCTTACTATATACTCCTTGATTAGATTAATGTTTCCAACATCTTCTTGTGCAGTTCCACTAAAATATATGGTATCTTCAAAGAAGATCCCTGTTTGCACAAGTAGACATAATTACGTATTACATTAAGAGTGGCATCAAATCAGTGGCAAAACAATTGCTTGTTCCAAGCATAGCAATAAATTAAGATGCAAAACTATATCATTACTTGTGTCATCATAGTTCCAGTGCTTCATTACAGCACCAGGAGTTGATTTTTGTTTTTCTTCCGCTTGTTCTTCCCCTTCATCACTTGGTTCAATAACAGACAAGATTCGCCTTCAATGTAAGATTTGGCATGTCAATTAGGTTGCACAAGTATAGCACTAAACAATGACATTAATTTTCTGATGAAAGTGGCAAAATACAGGCCAATGGTTGTGAAATATCCTTATCTTACCTCAATGGGATATTGCGGTGCACATACAGATTGGAAGTCTTGTCTCCATTTGTGCAGTTCACTAAAATCAAGCAACATTACCGTACAAGTAGCACAACATATGAAAGCACACTACAGAATCATGTGAAAGAAGGCTAGTACTAACCTCTCATGACGCGGAATTAAAACAACTCACAAGAAGAAGATCTGAACCAAATTTGCCAACACGGATAGGAAGTAAGATCTCCTCTTGTGCAGTTCAACTAAGATCAAGCAATCAAGCAACGTTGTCGGTGTGACACTTTGGTTGAACTGCACAAAACACTCTTAAAACAAAAGTGTTTTGTGCAGTGCAACAAAAGGTCAAAATGGCAATGAGGTGAAGTAGATAACCCTGTTTACACAGAGGTCCAAAGGAAACAACTAGTGGTCAATAACGGTGGATGACACAGAAGCCAACAAAAAGAAGCATATACCTTATCTAAATGGGAAAGAAAGCAAGATAGTAGCATTTCTCAAACAGTGGCATTGATTAATATTAACAGAGAGATTATATTAACAATAAAATTCGTTAAACATGTAATTTACTTTTAACTGTGGCATTGCATCAATTTTCCAGTGGCATTATTAGAGGGTGCTTGTTTACAGGGACATTTTGGTGGAGGGACTAAAAAACTCCGTGTCAGTCCCATCTAAACCAAACAGGAGGGACTTTTAGGGACTAAAAGTGGGCATTTGGGACTAAAGAAAGAAGACCCCGAGGGAGAGTCTTTTTGGGACTTTTTCCAACAGTTGCCCCTACCACGCATCACACCTTGTCTCTATTAGTTCACTACTAGGGGTAACATGGTCTTTTAGCATGTCATTTAATAACCTCTAGTCCATGTTTAGTCCCTGGAACCAAGCAGGTAGGGGCTAGGGAGTTTTTAACCAAATAGGGCCTTAGATTAACAACAACTAAAGAGTTGCACGGGACAGTGGACGCACCAGCACCATGTGCATCTACCGATGTACTGGGTGATGCACAGTCTGTTGCAACAAAGAACAAACAACCAAGGAGCATATTTGTGTTGGTACCAGTTTTGTTATCTTTAGACACCTTTCCCTATGTGAGTGTAGCAAATCTAGTCCTGCTCAAACTCTACAGCTTTGTCCCCCAAAACAAAAGATCAGTTCGTTATAGATGTGTGTACTGCGTTTGTCATTGTTTTCCCTTTTCGACCAATGTAGGTGCTGGATAGCCAGTCTGTACTAGTACTTTTCGCACTTCCTTTCCTCTGTGAACCACGTCCTAGATTTGTGCTATACAACTTTCCCCACTACTTTCCCCCATTCCTGTCCTCTTTGAACCACGTCCTAGATTCATGCGATACAACTTTCCACACTACTTTCCCCTTTCCTTTTTGAACCATGTCCTAGATTCATGCTATACAACTTTTCCCACTACTTCCCCCCATTCCTTTCCTGTTTGAACCACGTCCTAGATTCATGGTATACAACTTTCCCCACTACTTTCCTGTTTGATCCAACACCTAGATTCGAATGCAGAAGCGGAAAAAGCCCACATGCAGCTAGAGCAATGCATGTGGAATAAGTAAATTATACCTTAAGGTTCTTGGGGTGTGGTTCGGTGGGCGACCGGAGGCCGTTCGACCCACATTATGTACGGCGGCGAAGAAGGGGTCGGAGGCCCTCTCGCACTGTTGCTGGATGAAAGTGAACAGCTGCGCCGGTAGTGGATTCCCTCCCTCGCCGACGGCGACAGTGTTAAGCCTCCTTCCCTTCCCGGCGGACGGATCCTACCGGCTCTTTGACTAGCAGTGAGGGGAGAGAGAGAGGCCAACAAAGTCTTGTTTAGGTCTGCAGAGGGTGAGAGAGTGTGCAAAGAGCACCTACAAGCAGACCATCAGTGAGGGGAGAGAGAGAGGCCAACGAAGTCTTGTTTAGATCTGGAGAGGGTGAGAGAGTGTGAAGAGAGCAACTACAAGCGCTGAGGCTCCAGCGTGTATATATATATACTGGAGAGAGTGTGAAGAGTGCAAACCCTAGAAAACAAGCATCGAGGCTGCAGCTTATACGTGATGAGGTGATTATACGGTCACTACGAGATCGTATAGCTCCATATCCATCCATTTTGACCAGTCAAAGAATCCTCCTGGCACGAATTATGCTCAAGTGTAGTTATCGAACCCGAGACCTCAAGTTTGTGTTGGAAATATGCCCTAGAGGCAATAATAAAAGCATTATTATTATATTTCCTTGTTCATGATAATTGTCTTTATTCATGCTATAATTGTATTATCCGGAAATCTTAATACATGTGTGAATAATAGACACCAACATGTCCCTAGTAAGCCTCTAGTTGACTAGCTCGTTGATCAACAGATAGTCATGGTTTCCTGACTATGGACATCGGATGTCATTGATAACGAGATCACATCATTAGTAGAATGATGTGATGGACAAGACCCAATCCTAAACATAGTATAAGATCGTATAGTTCGTTTGCTAGAGTTTTCCAGTGTCAAGTATCTTTTCCTTAGACCATGAGATCGTGTAACTCCCGGATACCGTAGGAGTGCTTTGGGGTGTGCCAAACGTCACAACGTAACTGGGTGGCTATAAAGGTATACTACGGGTATCTCCGAAAGTGTCTGTTGGGTTGACACGGATCAAGACTAGGATTTGTCACTCCGTATGACGGAGAGGTATCACTGGGCCCACTCGGTAATGCATCATCATAATGAGCTCAAAGTGACCAAGTGTCTGGTCACGGGATCATGCATTACGGTACGAGTAAAGTGACTTGCCGGTAACGAGATTGAACGAGCTATTGGGATACCGACGATCGAATCTCGGGCAAGTAACATACCGATTGACAAAGGGAATTGTATACGGGGTTGCTTGAATCCTTGACATCGTGGTTCATCCAATGAGATCATCGAGGAGCATGTGGGAGCCAACATGGGTATCCAGATCCCGCTGTTGGTTATTGACCGGAGAGCGATCTCGGTCATGTATACATGTCTCCCGAACCCGTAGGGTCTACACACTTAAGGTTCGGTGACGCTAGGGTTGTAGGGATATGTATATGCAGTAACCCGAATGTTGTTTGGAGTCCCGGATGAGATCCCGGACGTCACGAGGAGTTCCGGAATGGTCCGGAGGTAAAGATTTATATATGGGAAGTCCTGTTTCGGCCATCGGGACAGGTTTCGGGGTCATCGGTATTGTACCGGGACCACCGAAAGGGTCCCGGGGGTCCACCGGGTGGGGCCACCTGTCCCGGGGGGGCACATGGGCTATAGGGGGTGCGCCTTGGCCTACATGGTCCAAGGGCACCAGACCCAAGAGGCCCATGCGCCTAGGGTTTCAAGGAGGAAGAGTCCTAGGAGGGGAAGGCACCTCCTAGGTGCCTTGGGGAGGAGGGATTCCTCCCCTTGGCCGCACCACCCTAGGAGATTAGATCACCTAGGGCCGGCGCCCCCCCCCCTTGGCCCTCCTATATATAGTGGGGAGATGGAGGACTTCTCACCTGGATCTTTGGTGCCTCCCTCTCCCTCCCCAACACCTCCTCCTCCTCCATAGTGCTTGGCAAAGCCCTGCCGGAGTACTGTAGCTCCATCACCACCACGCCGTCGTGCTGCTGCTGGAGCCATCTTCCTCAACCTCTCCTTCCTTCTTGCTGGATCAATAAGAAGGAGACGTCACGCTGACCGTACGTGTGTTGAACACGGAGGTGCCGTCCGTTCGGTGCTAGGATCTTCGGTGATTCGAATCACGTCGAGTACGACTCCCTCATCCCCGTTCTTTGAACGCTTCCGCTCACGATCTACAAGGTACGTAGATGCATCTAATCACTCATTGCTAGATGAACTCCTAGATGGATCTTGGTGAAACCGTTGGAAAATTTTTTGTTTTCTGCAACGTTCCCCAACAGTGGCATCATGAGCTAGGTCTATGCGTAGTTCTCTTGCACGGGTAGAACACAATTTGTTGTGGGCGTTGATGTTGTCAACTTTCTTGCTGCTACTAGTCTTATCTTGCTTCAACGGTATTGTGGGATGAAGCGGCCCGGACCAACCTTACACGTACGCTTACGTGAGACCGGTTCTACCGACTAACATGCACAAGTTGCATAAGGTGGCTGGCGGGTGTCTGTCTCTCCTACTTTAGTTGGAGCGGATTCGATGAAAAGGGTCCTTATGAAGGGTAAATAGAAGTTGACAAATCACGTTGTGGCTTTCACGTAGGTAAGAAAACGTTCTTGCTAGAACCCTACTTCAGCCACGTAAAAACTTGCAACAACAATTAGAGGACGTCTAACTTGTTTTTGCAGCAAGTGCTTTGTGATATGATATGGCCAAAGTTGTGATGAATGATGAATGATCTATATGTGATGTATGATATGTTCATGCTATTGTAATAGGAATCACGACTTGCATGTCGATGAGTATGACAACCGGCAGGAGCCATAGGAGTTGTCTATATATTTTTATGACCTGCATGTCATTGAGAAACGCCATGTAAATTACTTTACTTTATTGCTAAACACGTTAGCCATAGTAGTAGAAGTAATAGTTGGCGAGCAACTTCATGGAGACAGGATGATGGAGATCATGATGATGGAGATCATGGTGTCATGCCGGTGACAAGATGATCATGGAGCTCCAAGATGGAGATCAAAGGAGCTATGTGATATTGGCCATATCATGTCACTATTATTATTTGATTGCATGTGATGTTTTTCATGTTTTTCATCTTGTTTGCTTAGAACGACGGTAGTAAATAAGATGATCCCTCATAATAATTTCAAGAAAGTGTTCCCCCTAACTGTGCACCGTTGCGACAGTTCGTTGTTTCGAAGCACCACATGATGATCGGGTGTGATAGATTCTAACGTTCACATACAACGGGTGTAAGACAGATTTACACATGCAAAACACTTAGGTTGACTTGACGAGCCTAGCATGTGTACAGACATGGCCTCAGAACACAGAAGACCGAAAGGTCGAGCATGAGTCGTATAGAAGATACGATCAACATGAAGATGTTCACCGACGTTGACTAGTCCGTCTCACGTGATGATCGGACACGGCCTAGTTAACTCGGATCATGTTATACTTAGATGACAGGAGGGATGTCTATCTAAGTGGAAGTTCATTGAATAATTTGATTAGATGAACTTAATTATCATGAACTTAGTCTAAAATCTTTACAATATATCTTGTAGATCAAATGGCCAACGTAGTCCTCAACTTCAACGCGTTCCTAGAGAAAACCAAGATGAAAGACGATGGCAGCAACTACACGGACTGGGTCCGGAACCTGAGGATCATCCTCATAGCTGCCAAGAAAGATTATGTCCTACAAGCACCGCTAGGTGATGCACCTGTTCTCCCTGCAGAACAAGACGTTATGAACGCTTGGCAGGCACGTACCGATGACTACTCCCTCGTTCAGTGCGGCATGCTTTACAGCTTAGAGCCGGGGCTCCAAAAGCGTTTTGAGAGACATGGAGCATATGAGATGTTCGAAGAGCTGAAAATGGTTTTTCAAGCTCATGCCCGGGTCGAGAGATATGAAGTCTCCGACAAATTCTTCAGCTGTAAGATGGAGGAAAATAGTTCTGTCAGTGAGCACATACTCACTATGTCTGGGTTACATAACCGCTTGACTCAGCTGGGAGTTAATCTCCCGGATGACGTGGTCATTGACAGAATCCTTCAGTCGCTTCCACCGAGCTACAAGAGCTTTGTGATGAACTTCAATATGCAGGGGATGGAAAATACCATTCCTGAAGTATTTGCTATGCTGAAATCAGCAGAGGTAGAAGTCAAGAAGGAACATCAAGTGTTGATGGTCAATAAAACCACTAAGTTCAAGAAGGGCAAGGGTAAAAAGAACTTCAAGAAGGACGGCAAGGGAGTTGCCGCACCCGGCAAGCAAGCTGCCGGGAAGAAGCCAAAGAATGGACCCAAGCCCGAGACTGAGTGCTTTTATTGCAAGGAGAGTGGTCACTGGAAGCGGAACTGCCCCAAATACTTAGCGGACAAGAAGGCCGGCAAAACGAAAGGTATATGTGATATACATGTAATTGATGTGTACCTTACCAGTACTCGTAGTAGCTCCTGGGTATTTAATTTGATACCGGTGCGGTTGCTCACATTTGTAACTCAAAATAGGAGCTGCAGAATAAGCGGAGACTGGCGAAGGACGAGGTGACGATGCGCGTCGGGAATGGTTCCAAAGTCGATATGATCACCGTCGGCACGCTACCTCTACATTTACCTACGGGATTAGTTCTGAACCTCAATAATTGTTATTTAGTGCCAAGTTTGAGCATGAACATTGTATCAGGATCTCATTTAATACGAGATGGCTACTCATTTAAATCCGAGAATAATGGTTGTTATATTTATATGAGAGATATGTTTTATGGTCATGCTCCGATGGTGAATGGTTTATTCTTAATGAATCTCGAGCATAATGCTACACATATTCATAGTGTGAGTACCAAAAGATGTAAGGTTGATAATGATAGTCCCACGTACTTGTGGCACTGCCGCCTTGGTCACATAGGTGTCAAACGCATGAAGAAGCTCCATGCTGATGGACTTTTAGAGTCTCTTGATTACGAATCATTTGACACGTGCGAACCATGCCTCATGGGTAAAATGACCAAGACTCCGTTCTCAGGAACAATGGAGCGAGCAACCAACTTATTGGAAATCATACATACTGATGTGTGCGGTCCAATGAGTGTTGAATCTCGCGGTGGCTATCGTTATGTTCTCACCCTCACTGATGACTTGAGTAGATATGGGTATGTCTACTTAATGAAACACAAGTCTGAGACCTTTGAAAAGTTCAAGGAATTTCATAGTGAGGTTGAGAATCAATGTGACAGGAAAATCAAGTGCATGCGATCAGATCATGGAGGAGAATACTTGAGTCACGAGTTTGGCACACACTTAAGAAAATGTGGAATAGTTTCACAACTCACGCCGCCTGGAACACCTCAGCGTAATGGTGTGTCCTAACATTGTAATCGCACTCTATTAGATATGGTGCAATCTATGATGTCTCTTGCCGATTTACCGTTATCTTTTTGGGGGTATGCTTTAGAGACTGCCGCATTCACTTTAAATAGGGCTACGTCGAAATCCGTTGAGATGACACCGTTTGAATTATGGTTTGGGAAGAAACCTAAGCTGTTGTTTCTAAAAGTTTGGGGATGCGATGCTTATGTCAGGAAACTTCAACCTGAAAAGCTTGAACCCAAGTCGGAAAAATGCGTCTTTATAGGATACCCTAAAGAAACTATTGGGTATACCTTCTACCTCAGATCCGAAGGCAAGATCTTTGTTGCCAAGAATGGGTCCTTTCTAGAGAAAGAGTTTCTCTCGAAAGAAGTAAGTGGGAGGAAAGTAGAACTTGATGAAGTATTACCTCTTGAACCGGAAAATGGCGCAACTCAAGAAAATGTTCCTGAGGTGCCTGCACCGACTAGAGAGGAAGTTAATGATGATGATCAAGATACTTCTGATAAAGCTCCTACTGAAATTCGAAGGTCCACAAGGACACGTTCCGCACCAGAGTGGTACGGCAACCCTGTCTTGGAAATCATGTTGTTAGACAACGGTGAACCTTCGAACTATGAAGAAGCGATGGCAGGCCTACTTGAATAAGAGTTTTTCAATGAAGGACCTTGGAGAAGCTGCTTATATATTAGGCATCAAGATCTACAGAGATAGATCAAGACGCCTCATAGGTCTTTCACAAAGCACATACCTTGATAAGATATTGAAGAAATTCAATATGGATCAGTCTAAGAAGGGGTTCTTGCCTGTATTGCAAGGTGTGAAATTGAGCTCAGCTCAATGTCCGACCACGGCAGAAGATATAGAAGAGATGAGTGTCATCCCCTATGCCTCAGCCATAGGGTCTATTATGTATGCCATGTTGTGTACCAGACCTGATGTAAACCTTGCCGTAAGTTTGGTAGGTAGGTACCAAAGTAATTCCGGCAAGGAACACTGGACAGCGGTCAAGAATATCTTGAAGTACCTGAAAAGGACTAAGGAAATGTTTCCCGTTTATGGAGGTGACGAAGAGCTCGTCGTAAAGGGTTACGTCGACGCTAGCTTCGACACAGATCTGGATGACTCTAATTCACAAACCGAATACGTGTATATTTTGAATGGTGGGGCAGTAAGCTGGTGCAGTTGCAATTAGAGCGTCATGGCGGGATCTACATGTGAAGCAGAGTACATGGCAGCCTCGGAGGCAGCGCATGAAGCAATTTGGGTGAAGGAGTTCATCACCGACCTAGGAGTCATACCCACTGCGTCGGGGCCGATCAAGCTCTTCTGTGATAACACTGGAGCTATTGCTCTCGCCAAGGAGCCCAGGTTTCACAAGAAGACAAGGCACATCAAGCGTCGCTTCAACTCCATTCGTGAAAATGTTCAAGATGGAGACATAGATATTTGTAAAGTACACACGGACCTGAATGTAGCAGATCCGTTGACTAAACCTCTCCCTAGAGCAAAACATGATCAACACCAGAATTCCATGGGTGTTCGATTCATCACAATGTAACTAGATTATTGACTCTAGTGCAAGTGGGAGACTGTTGGAAATATGCCCTAGAGGCAATATTAAAAGCATTATTATTATATTTCCTTGTTCATGATAATTGTCTTTATTCATGCTATAATTGTATTATCCGGAAATCTTAATACATGTGTGAATAATAGACACCAACATGTCCCTAGTAAGCCTCTAGTTGACTAGCTCGTTGATCAACAGATAGTCATGGTTTCCTGACTATGGACATCGGATGTCATTGATAACGAGATCACATCATTAGTAGAATGATGTGATGGACAAGACCCAATCCTAAACATAGTATAAGATCGTATAGTTCGTTTGCTAGAGTTTTCCAGTGTCAAGTATCTTTTCCTTAGACCATGAGATCGTGTAACTCCCGGATATCGTAGGAGTGCTTTGGGGTGTGCCAAACGTCACAACGTAACTGGGTGGCTATAAAGGTATACTACGGGTATCTCCGAAAGTGTCTGTTGGGTTGACACGGATCAAGACTAGGATTTGTCACTCCGTATGACGGAGAGGTATCACTGGGCCCACTCGGTAATGCATCATCATAATGAGCTCAAAGTGACCAAGTGTCTGGTCACGGGATCATGCATTACGGTACGAGTAAAGTGACTTGCCGGTAACGAGATTGAACGAGGTATTGGGATACCGACGATCGAATCTCGGGCAAGTAACATACCGATTGACAAAGGGAATTGTATACGGGGTTGCTTGAATCCTTGACATCGTGGTTCATCCAATGAGATCATCGAGGAGCATGTGGGAGCCAACATGGGTATCCAGATCCCGCTGTTGGTTATTGACCGGAGAGCGATCTCGGTCATGTCTACATGTCTCCCGAACCCGTAGGGTCTACACACTTAAGGTTCGGTGACGCTAGGGTTGTAGGGATATGTATATGCAGTAACTCGAATGTTGTTCGGAGTCCTGGATGAGATCCCGGACGTCACGAGGAGTTCCTGAATGGTCCGGAGGTAAAGATTTATATATGGGAAGTCCTGTTTCGGCCATCGGGACAAGTTTCGGGGTCATCCGTATTGTACCGGGACCACCGGAAGGGTCCCGGGGGTCCACCGGGTGGGGCCACCTGTCCCGGGGGGGCACATGGGCTGTAGGGGGTGCGCCTTGGCCTACATGGGCCAAGGGCACCAGACCCAAGAGGCCCATGCGCCTAGGGTTTCAAGGAGGAAGAGTCCTAGGAGGGGAAGGCACCTCCTAGGTGCCTTGGGGAGGAGGGATTCCTCCCCTTGGCCGCACCACCCTAGGAGATTAGATCTCCTAGGGCCGGCGCCCCCCCCTTGGCCCTCCTATATATAGTGGGGAGATGGAGGACTTCTCACCTTGATCTTTGGTGCCTCCCTCTCCCTCCCCAACATCTCCTCCTCCTCCATAGTGCTTGGCGAAGCCCTGCCGTCGTGCTGCTACTGGAGCCATCTTCCTCAACCTCTCCTTCCCTCTTGCTGGATCAAGAAGAAGGAGACGTCACGCTGACCGTACGTGTGTTGAACACGGAGGTGCCGTCCGTTCGGTGCTAGGATCTTCGGTGATTCGAATCACGTCGAGTACGACTCCCTCATCCCCGTTCTTTGAACGCTTCCGCTTGCGATCTACAAGGTACGTAGATGCATCTAATCACTCGTTGCTAGATGAACTCCTAGATGGATCTTGGTGAAACCGTAGGAAATTTTTTGTTTTCTGCAACGTTCCCCAACAGTTTGATGAGCGAACAGGCTAACCAGCTACACAACCCTCCCATTATGTTCAACGAGAGGAAAATAACCTTTTATACATTCCTGCATTCGTGTGACAAGCATGCCGTGTTTTTTTGTGTGTGGGAGTCATTGGGATTTAAATCATAATTGTGTCATGTGGCTTTGGTGGTAAGGTTATCCACAGTGGTGCAGAAATAATGCAGCCTTAGTCACCTTACCTCTCTCCACGTATTACGTTGGGTCCCACCAGTCAGAGGGTGAAACAAACGAATTAATAAGAAAAACTAAAAGCACCAACGGTGTATCTTACCTCACGCATCTCGCTACTGCTCGGGAACACTGTCAAATTGATCCCTCTGTTCGCTCACGTACTATTTTGAGTGAATCCTTGTTATAACTTGCACACAATTTTGGGCACTTGTATTCGACCTAAGTCAGTGTGCCACCGTATCTCGTACGACTCCCTCCGTCTAGGTGTAATAAGTCACGTTAGAAGCTGTAGTGGGACCAAGGTGCAAGCAGATTGGAGGAAAAGGAGAAACTTGACCGGTCATTCCTCCAATCAAAGCCCTGATTTCTGTCTCTAAACGCAACAATTAATCCAAACAACTAAGAGATGTTGTTTTAGCTACCATGCAGGGCCACGTATTAACTCGCATGCAAGCCGACTTTGATTTCTTGACTGATCAATGCGTAGTTGCGCTCCATGCATTGGGTTTCCGGGGGAGATAACAAGGCAGAGTAAGGAGCGTTTGGTTACATTGCTTAGGCTGGTCATAGTGGTGAGTAACTTGGACTAGTACAACATGCATATGTTACTAGTCTATGTTACTACTATGCGAAGTTTGCCGTCAGAAGCGAGCCGGTCTGGCTCTCCTGAGCTAGCAAGGTTTTTCTAGCCCACCCAAGCTAGCTGGCCCACAAAAGCTAACATATTTTAACAGTTCCAAACGCCTAACCTTGACCGGCTATGCTATAAGATGTTCTTGCTCAGGATCCAAATGCTCCCTAAGTAACAACGCTCGCTAGCAACAAGGCCAGGAGGGGATTGAGATGCGAAGTTAATGGACGACGCCTAAACATTTTGGGAATATCTGATTTTCGTAGGATGACTTAACACCTAGACGGAGGGAGTACTACTCCTCAGTCCAAGTTTTATGGAATATTCTCACCTCTTCTCTTCTTGTACGTACTCCATTTGTATCTCACTTCCTGTGGCTTCGCACTCGCACAATTTTCCAATTCTATGAACCTGTGTGTGCGTGTGCATGTGCGTGTGTGTGTTTAACAGCATGTGTGTGTTAGAGAGAGCGACAGATCAACCTACTCCTACAGAGAGATGGTGTGTAGTGTATGATTTTAGCCGCGAGAGTCAGTGCATCATCTCGTTTTCGGGCGTCCAGTAGGGACAGGCGGACAGCTGCCATGCCCGCTCATGACTAGCCTGGCCCACCCAAAGCCCCTCCATCGCCCGCGCGCGCTTCCCGCCAGAAACAGTCAGCACCGCTCCAAAGAATCGGTGTCGCATTCATGCCCGGGCAGAGCGGATGCGACCTCTCACTGGCGCCTGCGTTGAAGGGAGAAGCGGATTCAAGAGTGATGGTTACATCGTCCGTCCAACTTACTGCTGGGTCTATGTGATTTGACGGCTCATTGGTCATTATTATTGAGGTGGTAGGACTGTTGGATATCCCATGCTTTCGGCAAAAGGAAGTACTACTAGATTACAATTTTCTCCATTCTTACGGCGGAGGAGTACAAGAGCAGTGAAAACACGCAGGCTCAGTGATTACATGGCCCATCTCACACTACAACTTTATTTATAAATGACGTTGCACCTACTACCCGTTCTCCTATAAACCTTCGCTTGGCATCTCCAAACTATTAACCTTGCGATTGGCTCTTCGCCTCTTCGGGAAGTCGAGCAATAGTGGTACTGCAGTATATATCGTTCTGGCTATATGAGACCGAATGAATTGTTGCACGTCCACCACATGGCGAGGGTCGAGGGGCGAGGGAGAGTGCGTACTACTACGTTTGTTTCAATATGGACTACATACGGAGCAAAATGAGTGAATCTACACTCTAAAATACGTCTATATACATCAGTGTTTGTAGTATGTACTAGTAGTTCATATTGAAATCTACTAAAGGACACATATTCCAAACAATATGATAATCTCTCTAACCAAGGTAGGGACGAGGAGTAAACGGAGGGAGTACTAGTAAAATTTTCTCCTCGTCCTGTGAGCCACCGCGCGCTTGGGCGAGGGAGCGGGGGTAAAGGCATAGTAAGCAAGCTTTACCTCATCCTGCAAGCCACCGCGCCCGTGGGCGGGGGAGACGGGACACATCAAAAGTACTCCAGTGTATAGAGCCTTGCCTCTAAGGTAGGCCCCACATGGTTTTCCTATTTTTTAACATAACACGTCAAGTCGCAATTTGTTTGTTCACCCGTGGTAGACGATCCTCCCTCCATCTAGTGGAAAACCAGTACATGTGTCAAATTACCACGTGGGCTGCCTTTTCGTATAGAGATGAGCTCCACTGTGTACCCGCGCGGGTGTGGTTGGGAAAGAGACGGGAGTACGTGCACCGTGCGTGCACCTCTTCTCTTCGTGCATGTCCCCCACCTAAGTGGGTGTGTGTGAGAGATACAAAACTAGACAAATGGCTTGTGCGTTCGTGAGTGTTTTTTTGTTTTGGGGGGAAGGTTGATTTCGTGAATGTATTTGTGGGAATATGTGTCGATGACATCTCAAACAAAATTTTGCATGCAATGTGTGTGAAATGGAGGCCTATCCATATCATATATAGAGGGTCGGGCGATCCATGAGAAGAGAGGGAGGGGTCATAGATATCGATAGAGTCGAAAAGAGGATCAAGTGGGTGGGTGCGAGATCGATGAAGAGAGCCATCAAAATTGTGTGTGTGTGTGCAAGTCAAAGATATAGGGCGACTGACCTAGCTACCGGAATGTCAGAGGGCACATGTCAAGTTTGTGTGTGGCATGGAGACATGACTAGAGCGCTTGATGTATCGGTGTGTGTGTGTGGGAGGGGGTGGGGGAGGGGTAGGCAGATGCCTAACTATAGAGGTGGAACGACTCGTATATGTGTTGAGAAGGAGAGACCCAACTATGTCTTGAGGGAGATCGGTCGACATCCATACATAACTGAAGGACGGGAAATAGGATGGGACAAAGAGAGAGACGAGAGAGAGAGGGAGGGAGGGAGAGGGGTAGAGTGCTGGATGGGTGATGGAGTTGCTTCTCGAAGATGGTGGGAAAGGCCTACTAGACAAACTAAGGGTGGAAATGCAATATTATCAATAAGTGTGGGGATGTGTTTCTGTGTGTGCCTGTGCGTGATAGATCTGTTGGGACACATCCATGGATGATGAAGGGGAACCATGTGTTTGGTAAGCAAACCTAACTAGATCGGTAGATCAATTGTTGTTTGTCGGAGGAAGGGAGAGACATAACTAATGAGGTAGATCGATTGACGCATGGGGAAAACGAGTTATAAGGACCTAGCTAGCTATATGTATAGCAGGAGATCGGTCGGTGTACGTCCATTTGTTAGAGGCAAATAAGGCCCGGCGAGACGGATAAACAAAGAGAATGGAGCTAGGAGGTGGTGCGAGAGGCCTAGCTACTAGCTAGATAGGGGGAGGAGTGTGCGGTTGTGAGATCGATGAAAAGAGGGGCGAGAGTTTACACGTGTGTGCGACCGTATGAGAGACACGAGGCAAGGACACATAAAGGAGGAGATTGAAGGTGCATGTGTATGTTGTAGGCAGACATCGCTGGAGAGGTTTATCGATCGGTGTGTGTCGGAAAGGAGTTGTGGAGACTGTGGGAGAACGACCTAAAGAAAAAAATGAATGTGCGCGATGGATAGAATGCTGAGGGAAGGGGAGGGCGAGGAGGGCATGTGCATGCACGAGAGAAAGTTAGTGGTAGCTACAAAGGTTAGAGGATTGTGTGAGTGTAAGAGAGTAACAAAGATCATAATTTGATATGAAAGACGATTCATATATTTGAATAGGAGATCATAGTGTTTTAAACATATGCATGCATGAATATAGCGGTGATACGCGTGTTGTGGTTTTGCACATGTTATACCATAATGTTATGATGCATGGTGTTTGCAACTCACAGCTAAATGTCGAACAATCTAAACCATACTATACATCAAACAATCTCACATTTTATTTGAATTTGTGATAATCTGTGGCGTTTGCAGCTTACAACTAAATATCGAACAATCTAAACAATACTATATATCAAACATTCTCACATTTTATTTGAATTTGTGGTAATGTGTGGTGTTTGCAACTCACATCTAAATACTTGTAGGCGTAGGGGGCGGGGCACCATACATAATGTGATAAACACATTATACATATGAGACATGGTTTAGTTTGTGAAGATCTAGCTAGAGCTTGAAATGTACTATGATTTGAAATCAACATAATGTGGATTCAAAAAATCAAGTTTGAGTTCATATAGTACACATAGTTCATATGTAACTCGAGACTAATCATGTGGTGTGTTGTGAAGATAATACACAAACGATGGTTTAACTTGACAATAATGACGATTGTAGCTCTTATTAACACAGAGAAACAAATTCAAATACTTTAACTTCACAACAATCATTATTGTAGATCTTATTCATATAGAGAAACGAATTCAAATTTAGTTCATATTGAAGCGGTAGCATATACTTTTGGAATGCACTAAAACGTTCATTTGAGTACTAGGTTGCATGCATTATACACGTAGCAAAATATTCTAATTGAACATAACATGAATTCAAAGTTTTGGATGACATTTGTAGTGCGAATTGATTTGGTACAGTACATGTTAGGCTTGTCCGGAAATTTCAACCCGCGCCTTGTTAGCCTGAAATATTTAAGATATATCTTTGTCTCGTTGTGCTCCGACAACTCCCTCCATCTCAACCCACGTCTTGCTATTCCAAAATTACAACGCGCGTGAAAACTCCCACCTCCTGTGAAATCCCGACAAGCGAAATGCATGTGATACCCCTGAACCGAAAGAACCGCCTCAAATCGGTGGGGGTACTTTTGTAACTTACCCCACATCTCGGACAAGCGCGTCCCTAAGGCATGGTTCCCCCACTCCCATCCCATCCGCCCACCCATTCGTACACCGAGGCCGGCAAAACCCGCGAAGCCCCACACCCTCCTTTGTCCGCCACCCAGCCCGAGCCTCTTCCCCGACGACGTCGTTCATAGCAACACCTCAACGTCCCTCATCCACCGTACTGGATGAGGATCCGTCGTTGATCTGGTCGTCCCGCTGGTTCAGCCACCCCGTCCTCCACCTCCAAGGAGCTGCCCCGACGTTCCCCTTGTCTTTCGCGCCACCTCCATTCCCACACCGCTGTCTTCACCTGCACCACCGGAAGAGCATCATCATCACCGTTTCCTCGGATGAAGTTGCAGCCTAATCGGCGCCACCAAAGAGGTTGTACACTAATCGCCACATTTTCTTCTTGATTCGATCTCATGGTGCTGCCGGCACTCGTTCCCGAGCCGACACGGCACGGCTCCATCCACGGCGGCGTTGCCGGCCACTTCCTCCACGGCGTCGCTCCCTCGGCAGTGACGTCCACATCAGTAGGAGTTGCTGCTGCTTTAGCTCTCGCTCGCGCTACTGCTCTGCTCTTGCTCTCGGTCCCCTGCCTGGTCTGCTCTTTCTCTTGCTCTTGCTCGCGCTGCTGCTCTCACTCTTGCTCTTGCTTGCGATGCTGCTCCAATTTAGCTAC
>NC_041392.1:129220400-129231756 GCF_002162155.2 Triticum dicoccoides | reverse complement strand
GAGGGGGCTCGCCGGAGAGGTACCCCACTATCTATCTTAGGGTTCAGGGTGGGGGCGGTGGTCGTCAGCGGTGATGGGACGGTGGCCTAGGGATCGCCGAAGAAAAAGCTCGGCAGGGGGGGCTACAGGGATGGCCAGGGCGGCGGCGGACCAGCGGTGGGGAGTGTTTTCGGGGCGGGCGGGGCAGCGCACGCCGGCGGCGGGCGGCGGGAGGCGGCTGTTTGGCCGGTGGTGGCTGGCGGCTCAGGGGGGTGGAGGTTGAAGATGAACTGCAGGCCCTTGATTTCGTATCCAATGGCTGCAAAATCGACTGACCAGGGATGAAAAAGTCAGTCGACTGACTTGTAGCCTCACCTCTAGCGTGTTCAGTTTCGACAGTAAAATTCAGTTTCGACAGCAAAATTCAGTTTTGACAGTTAAGTTCAGTTTCGACTAAATTCAGTTTCGACAGTTAAGTTCAGAGATGAGCGACTGATGTGTACATCTAGCTGTTCGTGGTTATGTATTTTACGTCATCTATTGGAGAGGCTATTAGAATTCCACCCAGGTTAATGTTGTCTCTATCGTCATCTATTGGAGATGCTATTAGATGCCTAAGATCTTCTTCCCCTCCTCCGACAGCCAAGTCAGCCGGAGCATCCTCACCGGTCAACCCAATCACGCTGAGATCGACATGGCTTCGCCAAAGAGGTTGTACACTTCTTGTGGTTTGACTTAATCTCACCATGCTTCTTTGCATCATGTGATCTTCCAATTCTTGTGAACCAAACACCCAGATTGGCAGAAATCATGTGTTTTTTAAATTCTCTGTTTTGCACGTGCATTCCTATCCTATTCCTGTCTATTTCCCATCTGTCGGATTTCGGGTTCCGGCAGACCCTTGAGGTTCGAACACTGGGGTGCCCGCAGAGATTTTGCCTTCTACCTACCTGCACCCCTCCGCCTCGCTAAGATCTAAGCTATGGAAAGAACAGCACAAGAGACACAGGGTTTATACCGGTTCGGGCCACCGTTGTGGTGTAATACCCTACTCTAGTGTGTGGTGTGGTGGATTGCCTCTTGGGATGATGATGATGAGCAATACAAGGAAGAACAGCCTCGCGAGGGTCTGTTCTTGGTTGGGGGGATGAACTGCTAGGGGGAGTTCAGTCACCCTTCTCTCTCTCTCTCTCTTCTCGATTGCGATCCGATCTTCCTCCCCCTCTTCTGTGGGTGGCTAGTCCTATTTATAGGCAAAGTCCCTGGGCCTCTTCCCAAATATTGAGCGGGAAGGGCGCCAACAATTGGCCATTTTGAAGGGGAACATCTGGTACACTTATCCTGACTAAAGTTGGTCCCCGCCTGCCAAAGGCTCTGGTGGTGACGCTGGCTTGGGCTCCACAATGACTTCCTCCCTGCCGTTGGACTGGTCTTGGTCTCGTTGCACCGAAACGGGTGCCTTTGCTTGATGCTCTCGCCTGCACTTGCTCCCTTTGCACCAGAGAGGAAAGGAGGACACTGCACGGGCTGGTGCCCGCCTGGAGCCCTTGGTCGTCATGGCTTGCGTCATGGGTACCTCGTGAGGTACCCCACCTTGATCTCTCCGCCTCCTCGCGAGCCAGCCTGATGAGGCCGTGCCTGAGGAAGCTCCGTGTCGTCCGCCTCGCGAGGCTTGGCCCCTCGCGAGGGTCTTGGGTCTGTGTTGATGAAGATGGGCCGTGCTGGGCCCCCCTTTGAGCCACGCCGCAGGCCGCAGGCAGGCAAGTCTGGGGACCCCCGTTCCCAGAACGCCGACAGTAGCCCCCGGGCCCAAGGCGCGCCCGGACTTGGCCGTGCAGGGAGGCAAAAGGGCAAGAGAGAAGCACCGCGGGCCCTAACAACCTGCGGCCTTGGGCGCCGCATGGCGGTTGACTGGACGTGGGCGTCTCCACAACCACGCGAGTTGATAAAGGAGCGGCATCTGCCTAGGCTTTTCTTTTTGCTTTCTCCGGTTGCTGCTCAGATCCCCTTTCTTGCGCCTCTCCTTCCTTCCTCCAAAATTTCCAGATCTACTCCTACCGCGTGACCTAGGAAGCCATGGCACCTCGTCAGTCCCCGGTCGGAGCTTGGTACTCGTCTGCCCTGGACTCGCCGAACGTGTCAGAGGCGAGCCTCGCCCGGTTGCGCCGGATGGCGGCGGCGCAGGGCATCGACGGGGCGAAGGTGTTCAAGGCCGGCTCCGCCACCCCTGAGGGCCAAGGGAGCACCTTCTATCCGTTCTTTGTAAGCGCCATTGCTGCTGGCCTGGTGTCTCCCTCCTCCGAGTTCTTCTTCTCTGTCCTCCGCCATTATAAGCTACAGGCTCTACATCTCCACCCCAACTCCTTCCTTCTCCTGGCAATCTTCGCCTATTATTGTGAGGCTCGCGTAGGGGTGCAGCCCTCAGTGGCCTTGCTGCGCCACTACTTCTACCTCCGGACCTCTCGCGGTCCTGCTTCCGCGTGCGCGAGCTTCATCGCGTACGATGGCGCCATTGCCATTTCGAACCCCGGGAAAAGGATTGAGGACTTCTGGAGCAAGTGGGTCTTGGCAGATGCTGGGCGCATCCACCCTTGGCTGATCTTGCCCACGGAGCAACCCACGAGCTCCAGCGATTGGGGTCGAGTGGAGCTCGCGGACCCTCGCGCGAAGCTGGTGTTGGAGAAGATGGACGCGGATCTGAGGCCGGCCAACATGGCTGCGGCAAAGCTGACCGGCGCGTTGCTGCTAAGGGAATTCCTGGAGCACCAGCTAGCTCCGCTTCGGCGGTACTCACTACCGATGTTGAGGCCCCATCCGAGCCCCGCGGCCTTGGCCGACGAAGATCTGGCTGCGGTCCTCCAATCTCTGGTCGGGGTCGATGTGGCGAGGTTGGAGGGCGCTCCTACGCCCTTGTTCCTCCGCGACGACTGGGAGCAGGTAGTGGATCCATGCCCGTCTTCAACGGGGACGGGCCCGTGCCCATGGGAACTCCCGGGGAATCGGTGGACGTGTCCTCCGACGACTCCAGCGAAGAGGAGGAAGGAGGGGAAAGGGAAAAAGGGCCTGACTCCGAGGCGACTGACGGAGAGTCGAGGGCTCCCCTTCCCCGGCGCAGGTCCCGCGTTCTCCGCCTCTCTCCGAGCGATGACGACGAGGATGATGACGAGCAGGACGGCGGGAGCTTGCCCCCGATCCCGAAGAAGGACAGGACCGGGCTGATCTCCCGCGGGTCTGCCCCAGCCCCGCGGCGGACCGTAGACGCGCCTTCCGCTTCCAAGCTTCCCGAGGTTGACCCTTCCAGCCGGCTTTCAGGCTTCAAATTTGGCCGGAGGCCGCTTGAGCTTACTGGCGACGACCCGCAAGCGCTTGATTCTTGTCTTTATTTCTCATTCTGCTTCTGAGGCTTGACGTCCGCATCTCTTGGATAGGCTGGCGCCCGCAACAAAGAAGCCGAAGGGAGCTCCTGAGGTTCCATCCGTGGCAGCGCCTTCGCCCGCGAAGGAAGGTGACCGCGACACACGGGCTTCTCCTGCCCGGTCGTCATCGCGAGGCCTGGCTGAGCCGGCTGGGGCGAGCTCAGCCCCCATGGCCCAAGTGACCCCCGAGGTGCCTTTGCCTGCTGCCGCCACTATAGCCGTTGGGGCGCAGCAGGCTTCGCCTCAGGATGCTGTGGTCGCGCTGCCACCTTCTCCTCCTACTCCACCGACTGCTGTCTCTATGACTCCTCCTTCCGTTCTGGATCGTGTTGCTGCTGAGCTGGACCGGCTGCGGCAGGATCTTCTTGGCGCTAACCCTCGCTTGGTGGCCGGGCGCTTGGAGCTGGCTTCAGGATGGATTCGCTCCGACGCTTCGATTCGGGCGGCGCTGGTCCAGGCCTCGACGGCTTGCGATGAGGAGAGGCAGGTCGTCCTTGAGGCGAAGGCTGCTCGTGACGCAGCCCTGGGGGAGGTGGTCGATGTCCATGGTCGCTGCAAGGCGCTGGAGGACGAGCTGCAAGGCCTGCGGGACCAGCTCGTGGCGAGAAGGCTCGCAAGGCGGCCGTCGAGGGCCGGGGGGGCAAGCTCAGGAAGCGCCGCGACCGCCTAGGCGCGCTGGAGCAGGAGCTGGGAGCGAGGAAGGTCGAGCTGGATGACAAGGCCCAGGTTCTTGTCGAGGACCGCGTGTCCTTCACGGAGATGGAGGCGAAGGCTCGCTCCTCGCCGAGGTCGCTTCACGACAGCGGCCTAGAAAGCCCGCTGGCTGGCGCCGAGGACGACCCCGCAAGCTGCTTCCCTTCCTGGTTCGCCCTCTTGAAGATGTCGCCCTTGACCTTGGCCCCATGGCCGGGGCCGAGGTGCGTGTCCTGTCTTCTGCAGCGCTGACGCGGGTCCTCACCCACATCTACCTTCGCGATCCCGGCGTCGACCTCGACAGCCTGCTGGAGCCAGTAAGTGGCGAGCGTGCCGCTGCCATTGCCGAGGCCGTGAAGGGTCACGCGGAGGCTCTGCTGGGGAAGTTCCGGGCCTTCAGCACCAAGCCGAAGCAAGGCGCTGCCGACCCCGCTGCTCCATGAGGCGAACCCACTCCGCGCTGCTCCACCGCTGACAAGTGACTCCGTTGTGGCTCCTGTCCTGCCTTTAATTCCTGCACACGTATCATGCCTCGGGGAGGAGTTTAAACTTGCGTTTGGCATTGAGATAGTAGTGTGGACTGTAATATTTGCTTTTGAATTCCTTGAAATTTATGCTTTTCCTTCCTACTTGCTTATGTTCTACGCCGGCAGAGCCCGGCCCCGCGCATACGTCAGCCGCCGTTAGCCCCGACCGGAAACCAGGACGGGACCAAGGAGTGAGGGGCTACGTGACAAGTTAGGCTCCTGAGTCGCGATGCTCAGGAGTCCCCCTTGGCGCACGAACAGCAAGTAGGGAGGTATGATGTGGGTGGATCTACCGTTCTACGTCTGCAGGGCCCGGCCGCGCGCATACCTCAAACGCCCTTAGCCTTTCGGAACTAAGGAGTGAGGGGCTACGTGACTAGTTAGGCTCCTGAGTCGCGATGCTCAGGAGTCCCCCTTGACGCTCAAACGGCCTTCGTACCTTGGCTCCGGTGGGGAGAGACGCGCGACGAACCAGGCCCGGGGGGGCCTGGCTGGGTGGCGTGCGTCTGGGCGTGACCCAAGCGCAGCCCCCGTGCCCAGCCCCCTCGCGCGGCACTCCCGAGGGGAGGCGTTACGATGAGGCTAGACACTGAGCTCTGGGCTTCCTGAGGTTGATGCGGCCCGGGGGCCGCCCTCAGTTGTTTATCACCAGCGCGGAGCATAGCGCTTCCGTATGTGTACGGGCATAGCCGCTCCTCGGCAATGTCGTCAGCCAGCATGGAGCATGGTGCTTCCACTGGTACGTGGGAGGGGGCTCCCCTCCGGGAGGAGCCCTCGGGGCGTGTACAGCCCCGCCCTGACACGTGGCTGGCACGGTAGGGCCTGGCGAGGTGTATCTGGGCACCCATGAGCCAGCGCGGGACTCACGGGGCCCTACCTCTAGGCGGGTTGCGCCTGGCACTGGGCCTTATCTTGTGATGTGTCCCTGCAAATTTGGTTAGATGCCGGCACTCTACGTCCTCGGGTCCCGGCCCTCGAGCTGGTCTCAACCGTCGCTGGTATGCCAGGTCGCGATGCCGTGGACAAGGCCAGAGGGTGAGGGCTGGAGAGCCAGTAAGAGCCCTGAGTCGCGATGCTCAGGTACCCCCCCCCCCTTTAACGTGCAAGTGGTCGGCATGGAGAAGAAGAGGTGACGTGGACAGGCATCAAATAATCAAGCATGGTGGGTCGAACGCATAGCCGGAAATAAACGCAAAAGGGATGCATGCCGCTGGGTCTGGCCCGAGTGACTTGGGGGATGATGCAGCCCGTGGGGCGCCCCCAACAAGGTAAGCTAACAACATGAAATAAAAGGGACACATGCCGCAGGGAAGGACCCACGCGGCCTGGGAATAATGCAACCCTGGGGGGCGCTCCCAGCTGGAAATGAAACTTGAAAGATGTCACCTGATGATGTTGAGGACGAAGGAGTGTTGGTGTAGCTGACTCGGCGGGCTGCGGAAGCCGATCCTCACGAGCCCCCAGGCCCAGGGGCCTGGGGAGGCTCCAGAGGCGCTGGTGGCCCCTCACGGACCATCTCCATCTCCGCTAGGGCTGCGGAACGCCTGGCCTCTTGAGCCTCCATGATGCCCCTCATGAGGCGCTGGTACATGGCAGCCGCGTTCAGCAAGCTGTAAGGCATGCGAACATAGCTGTGGGGTGGACCTTCGCAGCGCCCCACTCGCAAGGGCCAGAGGCGCTCCAGAAAGGTGACTCGATTGAGCCCTAGTATGTCGATGCAGACGCGCAGCCCACCATCCTCGCCTGTATGGGGAGCCACAGCTGGTAGGCGGTGGCCGCCTCTCATAACTCTTGACTCCTGTAGCTCCTGAATGGCCATGTTGACGAACTCCTGAGGGTCTGGCCCTCCTTGCCTTACTCCTTCTTGAGGGAAACGTGCTTCAAAACACGCCTCCATGTGGTGCCCAAGCGCCTCCCTTGTGACCTTAGCCAGGTCGGTGGCCCTCCAGGGGAGAGCCCCCGAGCCCTGCCTGAGGAGGGCGCCGGGCGTGCTTTCCTATGCGATGGAAGGAGGTTCCCCCTACACAGGCGCGGGCCCTGAGGGGCCGGGCCGGATGATGTCTTCTTCTTCTTGGGGGCGGTCCGGGTCTTCCAGCGATGCGGCCTGAAAGGCTCATTCCAGGGAACACACTGCGTCCTTCTCTTCACAGGGCACCGTGATGACTCCGCCACTTCCTGGCATCTTGAGGACATTGTAGCCGTGGTGAGTTACGGCCATGAACTTGGCCAGCGCTGGGTACCCAAGGATGGCGTTGTACGGCAGGCGAATGTGGGCGACGTCAAAGTCGATGAGCTCGGTGCGGTAGTTGTCGCATGCCCCGAAGGTGACAGGGAGGCGGACCTGCCCAATCGGGACCGTGGAGCTGTCGGTGACTCCGGAGAAAGGCTTGGTTGGCTGAAGCTGGGTGTAGGGCACTTGGAGATTGTTGAATGTTTCCACGGACAGGACGTTGAGCCCTGCCCCGCCATCGATGAGGGTCCTGGTGACCACCACGTTGCTGATGATTGGGGAACAAAGCATCGGGAGGACTCCGGCAGTGGCCGCACACTTGAGCTGATCTGCTGAGCTGAATGTGATGGCGCATGCCGACCACCTGAGAGGGCGCGTGGCTTCCAGCTTGGGAAGGACTGCATTCACTTCGCGGGTGAACTGCTTGAAGATGCATTGAGAGGCTGGGGCTTGAGCCCTGCCCAGGATGCAGGCAATCGCGCGCGGCTCCTGGAAGCCCCCAACCCCCTCGTCTTGATTGCGGTCATCATTTCTCCTTGGCTGCGGCGGCAGCGGAGGGAGGCTTGCGTTGCCTTGCGGGCGATCCTCGCGAGGCTGATCCCTCTAGTCTCCCTCGCGAGGCGGGTCTTGCCAGCGATCCTCGCGAGGTTGATTGCGCCACCCTTGGCGCGGGCAGCGGTCTTCCCAGCGTCTTGCGTTCCTTCCTCCTCCTCGACCGTAGCCCCGGTCACTGCGGTCGGGGCGATGGCCGATCCTTCCTTCTCCCACGGCTCGGAGCTCTTGACATCCGTTGGTGTTGTGGGTGTGGAGGTCGTGATACACACAGTACCGACTGCCCTTGGAAGGTTCGGGTTGATCTCTGCCCCGTTTGGTGTCGGGTTCTGCCGCGAGCACGACAGCCCCCTTGCGCTTCACATCCTTGGCCTTGGGCTTCTTCTCTTCTGGGTCTGCGGCAGGCAGCTCGAGGAGGGAGAGACGCCCTTCCTCAGCCCTGGCGCACTTGGTTGCCAAGTTGAACAACTCCAAGGAGGTGCACAGGTCTTTATGCATCGCCAGCTCCTCCTTCATCTTGACATCGCGCAAGCCGTCGGAGAAGCTGAGATGATGGCCTCCTCGGTCACCTTGGGAATCTTGAGGCGTGCGTTGTTGAAGCGCTGGATGTACTTCTGCAGGGTCTCTCCGGGTTGTTGCTTGATGTGGCGCATGTCGCTCACGGCGGGTGGCCGGTCGCGAGTACCTTGGAAGTTGGCGATGAAGCGGGTGCGCATCTCGTCCCAGGAGGAGATCGTGCCTGGAGCTAGGTTCAGGAGCCAGGTGCGGGCCCCGTCCTTGAGCGCCATGGGAAACCAGTTCGCCATGACCTTCTAGTCTACGTTCGCAGCTTCGATGCCCAGCTCATAGAGCTGGAGGAACTCCACAGGGTCGGCCGTGCCGTCGTAACGAGGAGGCAGGTCTGGCTTGAACTTACCGGGCCACGCGACACTGCGTAGCTCGATGGTGAAGGCGCGGCAGCCTGCTGTGGCCACGGGAGGCCTTGGGTGATGGAGAGCTTGGTCTTGCATGTCCCCACGCGCTGCAGCTAGGAGCAGCGCGGGGTCTTGACGCGCGGGAGCAGGAGCATGGTCGCGACGTGCTGGAGCAGGGAGCGCCCGGGTAGCTTCTTGCGGGCGAGGGACTTCTTGGCAGCTCTGCTCTTGCCGCGCTGGCACCTGACGGAGCGGGTTCCGCCCAGGGGCCACACGCCTTGGAGCCATGGCGCCTTCTTGAGGAGGAGGCGGCCGAGGCGCCGCCAGAGCTTCGTCACCCGCGCGGGGCACGGTGCGGTGCAGCGGAACGGACGGTGCAGGAGAGCCCCCTGCGGCGCGGACGAGCTCGGCGACGCGGTCGAGCCATTCTTCATAGACATCATCGACGGGACGGTAGCGCAGGAGCTCGTTTGCCGTGATGAGCGCAGCTCGAGCCTCCATGGGTGCGCGGAGCGCGCGGGACGAAGAACCAGCTGGGGTGAGCGAGGGAGTAGCAGTGCGGCCGTCTTGCCGCACGGACGAATGCTGAGACGACGCTTGCTGCTCGTCCCCCGCCGGGCCGGTGGCGGCGTTGACGGCAGGTGATGGGGAACGGCGAGGACGCCCGCTGACAGGAGCCGTCTGGGCGACGCGGGAGGCGAGAGCGGCATGGCGCTCGGCGCGGGCCCGACGAGCGTCAGACATGGACGCGATGGTCGGAGGAGAACGGGGTGGTGGAAGACGAATTCCGGCGCACCCCTACCTGGTGCGCCAAATGTCGGATTTCGGGTTCCGGCAGACCCTTGAGGTTCGAACACTGGGGTGCGCACGGAGATTTCGCCTTCTACCTACCTACACCCCTCCGCCTCGCTAAGATCTAAGCTATGGAAAGAACAGCACAAGAGACACAGGGTTTATACTGGTTTGGGCCACCGTTGTGGTGTAATACCCTACTCCAGTGTGTGGTGTGGTGGATTCCCTCTTGGGCTGATGATGATGAGCAATACAAGGAAGAATAGCCTCGCGAGGGTCTGTTCTTGGTTGGGGGGATGAACTGCTAGGGGTTGTTCAGTCACCCTTCTCTCTCTCTCTCTCTCTTCTCGATTGCGATCCGATCTTCCTCCCCCTCTTCTGTGGGTGGCTAGTCCTATTTATAGGCAAAGGCCCTGGGCCTCTTCCCAAATATTGAGCGGGAAGGGCGCCAACAATTGACCATTTTGAAGGGGAACATCTGGTACACTTATCCTGACTAAAGTTGGTCCCTGCCTGCCAAAGGCTCTGGTGGTGACGCTGGCTTGGGCTCCACAATGACTTCCTCCCTGCCGTTGGACTGGTCTTGGTCTCGTTGCACCGAAACGGGTGCCTTTGCTTGATGCTCTCGCCTGCGCTTGCTCCCTTTGCAACAAAGAGGAAAGGAGGACACTGCGCGGGCTGGCGCCCGCCTGGCGCCCTTGGTCGTCATGGCTTGCGTCACGGGCACCTCGTGAGGTACCCCGCCTTGATTTCTCCGCCTCCTCACGAGCCAGCCTGATGAGGCCGTGCCTGAGGAAGCTCCGTGTCGTCCGCCCCGCGAGGCTTGGCCCCTCGCGAGGGTCTTGGGTCTGTCTTGATGAAGACGGGCCGTGCTGGGGGCCCCTTTGAGCCACGCCGCAGGCCGCAGGCAGGCAAGTCTGGGGACCCCCGTTCCCAGAACGCCGACACTATCCCTGCATTGTTAGAATCCTCAAATTCAAACAAGCCCTTACACAATTACTTCTGTTACAGATATGTGTCAAAGAAAACCTTGTGTGGTTTGTCCTGCTCCTGCGGTGCTGTGTTCCACCCCAGCTCAGCTGCTCCAACGACGGAAGGGTTCACCACAGCAGGGATCCGCTCTCCAGACTGTCTTTCACCGCCTCAGATCTTCTTCCCCACCGCCGGTAGCCACGACAACTGCATTACCATCATCAACTAAGCAGATGACCTTGAGGACTACACGGGTCCGCAAGAGAGGTCACACTCTTTCGTGTCTTCTTATGTTATGCATCGCTTAATATGATGTCATGCTACTTTATCGTCGTGTTCACCTATTACACTCCGACTCAGGTCTAAACTTATGCTGAAACTTGAGTTTTTAAATGGTTGTGGGGTACATATTGGGGCAGCAATCAGTACTACCAGTCTACTATCTGGTTAATCTCGGGTGTCTACTATGAGTTTCATGTTGGGTGCAAACAAACATTAAAGGAGCCATTATCTGTATTTTTTAACTAAAGCTATTATCTACCTGCTATAATTGGTTTTGGGTCTATCCACAGTTTGCTACCTTCACTCTGGATTTGTGCATGCACTCCTTACATAATCTCACTATGTTTTATTCCTATGCATGTCAGTTATTGTACACAATGGAACTGAACATGTAGAGCAAAAGAGACGAGCCTTGCGTGGCAATCAAATTTCATGCAGACGTCGCTCCATGGTGGGCCAAAGGCAGCGCCCCTCCACCCATTTCGGATCGTAATCAAGAGGAAGATAACTGTTCTGAGGGGGATTCAGAAGCAAAAGACCACTCCTATTTACCCCATGAGGTCTTCGCTCTAACTTGGCATGCTGATATTGGTAATATCATGCATATGGTGCCTTGCATTGCTTACTGTATACATCAAAGATGTCATCTGCTTAGTTTAGACATGCTTTGTGTCAATGCCATCTATTTAGTTTCTTTATCGTATATGTGAATCATGCAATGCCATCTTGTTTAGCCAGGCATCATATATGTGAATTTTGCAATGCCACCCTGGTTATCCAGTCATCTTATATGTGAATTATATCATGAGATCATTTTTTATTACGTGTTAAATTTGTCAACAATTTTAGTACATTCAATTACTCTTCCTGTGCACCAGCCATTCGGCACGGTCATGGAAAAATCTGGAGTGGAAACAAGGTCTTCAGAGCAGACAATGCTATCTGACGAAGTGCATGTCTTGCTGGTTACAGATAGCTCCTCAGAGGAGGATTCAGAGA
>NC_041392.1:129157140-129219982 GCF_002162155.2 Triticum dicoccoides | reverse complement strand
GAGGTGCATGCTCTAACTTGGCAGGGTTATGTTGCTCATATCGTGCGTATGGTATCTTTCATTGCTATGTCATTTGCTTAGTTTAGACATGATTTGTGTGAATGCCACCTGTTTAGTGTCTAATTATCATATATGTGAATTATGCAATGCCATCTTTTTGCAAGGCATTATATACGTGAATTATGCAATGTTATCTTGTTGCAAGGCATTATATATGTGAATTATGCAATGCCATGTTGTTTAGCCAAGCGTCATATATGTGAATTATATCATGTCGTCCTTTTTTATATTTCTCATTGCTTTTGTCGACAATGTTTGTATATTCAACTACTCTTCCTATGCATCAACCATTTGAATTTGTGATGGAGAAATCTAGAGTGAAAACAAGGTCTTCAGAGCAGAAAATGCTACCTGGTGAAGCAGATATGTTGCTGGTTACAGATAGCTCTTCAGAGGAGGATTCAGAGGCAGATGACCAGTCCTGTTATCCCCCTGAGGTGTATGCTCAAACTTGGCAGGGTTATATGATATGTCCATTTTGCATCATGCTTTTATATCGATATTTATTGCATTATGGGCTGTTATTACACATTATGTCACAACACTTATGCCTATTCTCTCTTATTTTACAAGGTTTACATGAAGAGGGGGAATGCCGGCAGCTGGAATTCTAGGCTAGAAAAGGAACAAATACTAGAGACCTATTCTGCACATCTCCAAAAGTCCTGAAACTCCACGGGAGCACGTTTCAGAATATATAAAAAATATTGGGCGCAAGAAGTACCAGAGGGGGGCCACCCACCAGCCACGAGGGTGGGGGCGCGCCCTACCCCCCTGGGCGCGCCCCCTGCCTCGTGGGCCTCCTAGTGGCCCTCCGATGCCCATCTTTGGCTATATGAAGTCTTTCATTCGAGAAAAAATCATAAGAAAGCTTTCGGGCAGAAACTCCGCCGCCACAAGGCGGAACCTTGGTGGAACCAATCTAGGGCTCTGGCAAAGCTGTTCTGCCGGGGAAACTTCCCTCTGGGAGGGGGAAATCAAAACCATCGTCATCACCAACGATCCTCTCATCGGGAGGGGGTCAATCTCCATCAACATCTTCACCAGCACCGTCTCATCTCAAACCCTAGTTCATCTCTTGTATCCAATCTTTGTATCCAAACCTCAGATTGGTACCTATAGGTTGCTAGTAGTGTTGATTACTCCTTGTAGTTGATGCTAGTTGGTTTACTTGGTGGAAGATCATATGTTCAGATCCATTATGCATATTAATACCCCTCTGATTATGAACATGAATATGCTTTGTGAGTAGTTACGTTTGTTCCTGAGGACATGGGAGAAGTCTTGCTATAAGTAGTCATGTGAATTTGGTATTCGTTCGATATTTTGATGAGATGTATGTTGTCTTTCCTCTAGTGGTGTTATGTGAACATTGACTACATGACACTTCACCATTGTTTGGGCCTAGAGGAAGGCATTGGGAAGTAATAAGTAGATGATGGGTTGCTAGAGTGACAGAATCTTAAACCCTAGTTTATAAGTTGCTTCGTAAGGGGCTGATTTGGATCCATATGTTTCATGCTATGGTTAGGTTTACCTTAATACTTCTTTTGTAGCTGCGGATGCTTGCAATAGGGGTTAATCATAAGTGGAATGCTTGTCCAAGTAAGGACAGCACCCAAGCACCGGTCCACCCACATATAACATTATCAAAGTACCGAACGTGAATCATATGAGCGTGATGAAAACTAGCTTGAAGAGTTTGTCCAGGCTTGTCCTTTGCTACAAAAAGGACAGCACCCAAGCACCGGTTCATGTGTCCTCAGGAGCGCTTTCCTTCATATAAGAGTTTGTCCAGGCTTGTCCTTTACTACAAAAAGGATTGGGCCATCTTGCTGCACCTTATTTACTTTTATTACTTGTTGCTCGTTACAATTTATCTTATCACAAAACTATCTGTTACCGATAATTTTTGTGCTTGCAGAGAATACCGTGCTCAAAACCGCTTATCATTTCCTTCTGCTCCTCGTTGGGTTCGGCACTCTTACTTATCGAAAAGGCTATGACAGATCCCCTACACTTTTGGGTCATCAAGACTCTTTTCTGGCGCCGTTGCCGGGGAGTAAAGCGTCTTTGGTAGGTGGAAGTTGGTAAGGAAAAATTTATATAGTGTGCTGAAATTTACTGTCACTTGTTACTATGGAACATAACCCTTGGAGGGGCTTGTTCGGGGTATCTTCACCCCGACCAGTAGAGCAAAGAGTTTCTCCTCAACCTACTGAACCTACTAAAAATGTTTACTTTGAAATTCCTTCGGGTATGATAGAGAAACTACTAGCTAATCCTTTTGTAGGAGATGGAACATTGCATCCCGATTTGCACTTAATCTATGTGGATGAAGTTTGTGGATTATTTAAGCTTGCAGGTATGCCTGGGCATGTTATCAAGAAGAAGGTCTTCCCTTTATCTTTGAAGGGAGATGCATTGACAAGGTATAGGCTATGTGATAATATGGGATCATGGGACTATAAGAGATTAAAATTGGAATTTCACCAGAAGTTTTATCCTATGCATCTTGTTCATCATGATCATAATTATATATATAATTTTTGGCCTCGCGAAGGAGAAAGCATCGCTCAAGCTTGAGGGAGGCTTAAGTCAATGTTATATTCATGCCCCAATCATGAGCTCTCAAGAGAAATGATTATTCAAAAATTTATGCTCGGCTTTCTCTCATTAATCGCTCCATGCTCGATGCTTCTTGTACTGGATCTTTTACGATGAAGACTATTGAATTCAAATGGGATTTATTGGAAAGAATGAAACACAACTCTGAAGATTGGGACCTCGGCGAAGGTAAGGAGTCAGGTGTCGGTGTCAAAACCGGCGGATCTCGGGTAGAGGGTCCAGAATTGTGCGTCTAAGGCGGGTGGTAACATGAGGCAGGGGACACAATGTTTACCCAGGTTCAGGCCCTCTTGATGGAGGTAATACCCTATGTCCTGCTTGATTGTTCTTGATGATATGAGTATTACAAGAGTTGATCTACCATGAGATCGTAGAGCTAAACCCTAGAAGCTAGCCTATGGTATGATTGTATGTTGTCCTACAGACTAAACCCTCCGGTTTATATAGACACTGGAGGGGGCTAGGGTTACACAGAGTCGGTTACAAGGGAGGAGATCTACATATCCATATTGCCTAGCTTGCCTTCCACGCCAAGGAGAGTCCCATCCGGACACGGGACGACGTCTTCAATCTTGTATCTTCATAGTCCAACACTCCGGCCAAAGGATATAGTCCGGCTGTCCGGAGACCCCCTAATCCAGGACTCCCTCAGTATCCCCTGAATCAGGCTTCAATGACGATGAGTCCGGCGTGCAGTATTGTTTTCGGCATTGCAAGGTGGGTTCCTCCATCAAATACTCCATGGAAGATTTTGAACACAAGGATAGCGTCCGACTCTGTGAAACAAGTGCCATATACCACCGTGGAGAAAATAATATTTCCACAAATCCAAACCGCTGACACATTTCGACATCATGACATCATGTCACGGCCCGGACTTTATTCGAACCATTTTTCTCAACCAGCACCACACATATTGCGGGGCGGTTTTCTCGACACGTCTTGTCAAAGCAGAGGTCGTGTCCCCCTTATTACGGGATTCTCATCAATACGAACGCGGGTAACCCAACCACGCCATCACTTACGGCGCTTGGGGAATAAGAGGTTTTACCAAGCGAGGGGGAGGCGCATCGCCTCTTCCGCCCTTATAAAGGGACGAGAATTCACCCTCTTCACCCATACCTTCTTCCCAACTCATTCCATTCTGCTCAGGCTCCAACGCGCGTGCGTTCACCTCCTCTACCCATGAGAGGTCTTCCAAAGATGTCTGGATCTGGAGCAAGAGGCAAATGGATGGCCTCTACCGTCCGAGGGAAGGATATCAAAAAGCTTCGGGAGGCCGGGTATCTGGCCAAGAAAATCGGCCACCATCTCCCGACGGCGAGACAGATCATCCCCACTCCGGAACCCCACGAGAGGGTTGTATTCCTCCCTCACTTCGTCCGCGGGCTGGGATTTCCCCTCCACCCATTCGTTCGCGGTATCATGTACTATTATGGGATCAATCTTCACGATTTGTCCCCTAATTCCTTCCTCAACATCTCGACATTCATTGTCGTGTGCGAGGCTTTTCTCCCTGTTTCGCCACACTTCGGTTTATGGCTGAAGGTCTTTAATGTGAAGCCCAAGGTGGTGGGCGGTGAGCACGCCGAGTGCGGGGGTGCTATGGTGAGCAAGATGCCCAACGTCATATGGCCAACAGGAACATTTAATGATTATGTCAAGGAGTGGCAACAACAGTGGTTTTACATCACTGAGCCGAGCGGCAAGGAGCGGGCCGCTTCTCCCAAGTTTCGATCTGGCGCCCCTCTGCGGCTTACGTCCTGGGTCAAGAAAGGACTGGATTGGTCCTCGTCCGACGAACTGTCAGTGCTCCGGACGCGCGTTAAAGATATGGGAGATAAGAACATTGAACTCGTCGATGTAGTCCAGGTGATGTTAGTCCGCCGGATACTGCCTTGTCAACACCGGACTCGCAATCTATGGGAGTTTGATCCGGCCAGGCACCAAACCTTGTGAAGGCTCTTTGGCTCGTCACATGAGGACATTTGGAAGGTGCTTTTTAAGTCCAGAAAATCGTGGCCGGACTCCACCGAAGACCGCGGGTACCAACTGTCCCGCCCTGCAAGTTCGGTGAGTTTATCAAACTTTTCCATCCGCATGACCCAATGGACGCGCTTGACGCGTGTTTATTCAACTTTCCCAAAGCTGGACGAAGAAGGCGGAGCGGAGCCATTGTCCGGCCCCACTGCCCGAAGACCCGACCATCCCACTTCTGACGAAGATGTTGGTCCCGGCGCCTTACAAGGTGCCAAAGAAGACGGCCGAGAAGGAGGCTAAAAAGACCCGGGGCGGCCTTCGTCATCGCGGCACTTCGGGCACAATACCTGAAGGCTCTGATGCGCATTCTGCCTTCGAATAGGACGAAAAGGAGGAGTGAGGGAGTCCTGGATTAGGGGGTCTCCGGACAGCCGGACTATATCCTTTGGCCGGACTATTGGACTATGAAGATACAAGATTGAAGACTTTGTCTCATGTCCGGATGGGACTCTCCTTGGCGTGGAAGGCAAGCTAGGCAATACGGATATGTATATCTCCTCCCTTGTAACCGGCCTTGTGTAACCCTAGCCCCCTCCGGTGTCTATATAAATCGGAGGGTTTAGTCCGTAGGACAACATACAATCATACCATAGGCTAGCTTCTAGGGTTTAGCCTCTACGATCTCGTGGTAGATCAACTCTTGTAATACTCATATCATCACGAATAATCAAGAAGGACGTAGGGTATTACCTCCATCAAGAGGGCCCGACCCTGGGTAAACATCGTGTCCCCTGCCTCCTGTTACCATCCGCCTTAGACGCACAGTTCGGGACCCCCTACCCAAGATCCGCCGGTTTTGACACCGACATTGGTGCTTTCATTGAGAGTTCCACTGTGTTGTCACTGTAAGGCTTGATGGCTCCTTCAATCATCGCTAGCGATGCGGTCCAAGGTGAGGTTTTCCTCCCCGGGAAGATTTTTGTATTCGGCGGATTCGCACTGCGGGCCAATTCGCTTGGCCATCTGGCACAGATCGAGAGCTACGCCCCTGGCCATCAGGTCAGATTCGAAAACTTGAACTACACATCCGACATCCGCGAAGACTTGATCTTCGACGGATTCGAGCCCATGTCGGACGCGCCGCATAGTCGCGACAAGCATGATGTAGCTCTGCTGTCGGACAATGTTTGGAGATCGCATCTGCAACTACTTCGGCTATTAATCCGGAGAAAATTGCGCCATCCGAGAGCGGAGGGATAGACCCGGCATGGAGGCTGCACTCTCAGTGGCGATAGAGCCGGATACTGACTTTACCCCTTACGAGAGCCGCGTCACCGAACCACTGGATTCTTCTCCGGCCACGGGCTCCGAGCCGCCTGCATCCGCACCCATCGAATCCGATTGGGCGCCGATCATGGAGTTCACCTCCGCGGATATCTTTCAGCACTCACCTTTCGGCGATGTGCTAAATTCATTAAGGTCTCTCTCCCTGTCGGGAGAACCTTGGCCGAACTTTGTCCGACTAGAATGGGATGCGGATGACGAAGAAATTCACTGCCCACCCACCACCCACTTAGTAACCATTGTCGACGACTTAACCGACATGCTTGACTTCGACTTCGAAGACATCGATGGTATGGACGACGATGTAGGAGACGAACAGGAACCACCGCCCACAGGGCGCCGCACCACCACTTCATCACATGACATATACCTGGTGGATACACCCACAGAGGGTAATGGTGCAGAGACAGCGGAGGATGCCCCCTCCAAGCAACCCAAGTGCCAACGTCAGCAACACCGCTCTAAGTCCCGCCATAGCAAAAACAGCGATAACAGCGCAAGAGGAAATAACAGTACAGTCGACTCTAGAAGAAAGGATGACTGCACCACCCCGGTGGCAGAGCACGATCAAGATGCAAACGGCGAACATAGTACGGATCCGGTGTCCAAACACGGTGACGCCAAGGATAAACCTCATCAAACCCCGTCTGGGGAGGAAAACAGTCCGGACGAAGATGCAGACATCATCCCGGAAACGCACTTGGAACAAGAGAACCTCCGTAGAAGGCTTATTGCCACAGCGAGGAGCCTGAAGAAACAGAAGCAAAGGCTTAAGGCCACATAAGATACACTCAACAGCAGGTGGAACAAAGTGATCAACAAGGAAACCAAGTATGGTGGAAGTTACCACACAAATAGCTGTCCAAAACGCAAGTTATTACCGGAATTCGATGATGAGGCCTTAGAGCCCACACAGCCGAAGAATGATATGGCCAACTGGCCGGATCCACCACCTTGTGAATGCGATAGAGCGGCTAACAAAGTCGCGCATAAGTCAACACACGATCTACGTGAGAACTTGCGCCAAAAATCTGGCGCGAGTAGATCCATCTATGGATCTAGGAAGCGCGCCATGGTACAAAACCAAAACCGAATACTACAACTGTCCGAACACCATGGCACATCCCAATACATGGGTGCCGCACACCCCTTATGTTTCACTGATGAGGTGCTGGATCACGAATTCCCAGAAGAATTCAAACCGGTGAACATAGAGGCGTACGACGGGACCACAGACCCTGGAGTCTGGATCGAGGACTTTATCCTCCATATTCATATGGCTCGCGGAGACGATCTCCATGCCATTAAATACTTGCCCCTCGAGCTTAAGGGGCCAGCTCGGCACTGGCTGAAAAGCCTCCCCAAAAACTCAATTGGAAGTTGGGAGGCGCTCGAGGATGCTTTTCGGGCTAATTTTCAAGGGACTTATGTCCGACCTCCGGATGCAGACGATTTAAGTCATATAATCCAACAGTCTGGAGAGTCCGCCCGAAAGCTTTGGAACAGGTTCCTCAGTAAGAAGAACCAAATCGTTGACTGTTCGGACGCCGAAGCCTTAGCAGCTTTTAAACACAGCGTCCGAGACGAATGGCTCGCCAGACACCTCGGCTAAGAAAAACCGAGAACAATGGTAGCCCTAACAAGCCTCATGACCCGCTTTTGTGCGGGCGAAGACAGCTGGTTGGCCCGTAGCAGCACCAGCGACCCAAGCACATCTAAAGTCAGGGATGGCAATTGTAAACCACGACGCAACAAAAACAAGCGTCGAAAGAAAGAAGGTAGCCCAGATAACACGGCGATAAACGCCGGATTCAGGGGGTCTCGACCAGGTCAGCGGAAAAAGCCTTTCAAAGGCAGCAGAGAAGGACAATCTGGCCTAAACAAAATTCTTGACAAGCTCTGTCAGATTCACGACACCCCCGACAAACCTGCAAATCATACCCAGAGAGAATGTTGGGTCTTCAAGCAAGCTGGTAAGCTAAACGCCGAACACAAAGGGGAGGAGACACCAAGTGAAGACGAGGATGAACCTCGTCAGCAAAGCACCAGAGGACAGAAAAAGTTCCCACCAGAGGTTAAAATGGTAAACATGGTCCATGTGACGAAGAGGAGAAGCAAGCATGCACTCCGAGACACATGCGCCATAGAGCCCGTCACCCCTAGGATCAACCCCTGGTTGGCTTGCCCGATCACTTTTAATCGTAGGGATCACGAGACAAATATCCGGCACGAAGTACTGGCGGCCTTGGTGTTAGACCCAATAATAAATGGGTACCATCTTACATGAGTCCTCGTGGACGGCGGCAGTGATCTAAATCAGATATATCAGGACACAGTCCGCAAAATGGGGATAGACCCGACACAAATAAGCCACAATAATACTACCTTCAAGGGAGTAATACCAGGCCAAGAGGCCCGCTGTACGGGCTCTCTACTGCTAGAGGTGGTATTCTATTCTCCCGATAACTTCCGAAGCGAAAGGTTAACTTTCCACGTCGCTCCATTCCGAAGTGGTTATCAAGCACTACTCGGAAGAATGACTTTCGCTCGTTTTAATGCAGTACCGCATTATGCTTTTCTCAAGCTAAAAATGCCCGGTCCACATGGCATCATCATAGTTAGCGGAAATACAGAACATTTCTTACGTACGGAAGAGGATGCGGCGGCTCTAACAGCCGCGGACTAGATGGCCTCACCACCCAGAAAAAATGGCAGGTCGTCAAGACCACGGACATGGTTAGACGAGTCCAGCATTCCATCACATATACATGAGATTGGTTTGATGATCAAACCCTCAAAGATGATACCAGGGGCTTCCCGCGTGTAATCAGGGCCAGCCCGGCTCAACTTGACTTCTCTTTAATTTTGATAGTTCATTGATAATAACCAATTCTTCTTCTTTTGGCACGACATCTTTGACCTAAGTTCTTTCCTTTTACAGATGACAATCGTGCTACACCCGTCCAGGACACGGCACAATGGAGATACAGGCGCAGACATGTAGTAGGGACCCGCCCAAAGGTTTCTTTTTAGATTAAGACCCTGCATAAACCTTTTTTACTGTCTCTTGTTGCTCTCATTCTCCGGATACTCCACACAACCAAGAAGGATGCTGACGTTATTGGCATGTGGCCACGTCAGGATATTGCACGTACCTGGACACATGGGGTTTATTATTGAGGGCATTGTTTAGCCCGGTATATATTATAAAGACCGAACACCTTAGGGAGTGTTTGGCGTCGCGAGTTTGGCCCTGTTTGCATCAGCTCTGAATCATGTCTTTGGTCAAATGTTGGGTTTGCCCGGCTCCCACGTTTTGGTACCTTGCGTTCCGTTATATTGGCTAAGGTAGCACTGGGAGAACTACTGTGATTGTGCCCTGGTTCATCCGGATGAGCACCTCAGTAGAGAAAGCCGAAAACTGACTGTCATGATATAGCGAAAGACTGGTCAACCACTCAATGACTCAGCGGAATCTTCGGGATTCCTCCGCATTAACGATGGGCCGTTTCCCGGTCAGGTACGCACGCGCCCCGTATACGGATGAGCGTAGAAGTACCAGGGGCTATATAGTAGCCCCACCGTCAAACTCATATGGGTAAATGAAAGTGTTAAAGCAATATAGTCCGATTGCCTTGTTCGCTGCGCTATCACCTCCTTAACGGACCAAGACGTTGGATCAAGTGTGGATATGCCTTTCTACGAACACCCCCGCATTATATGCGTGGGGGCGGAAGCCGACGACTACAAACTTTCAGGTTATATACATATATACATAAATGGCCGCACAAGAGGCATCACAATACTTTCGGGAAAAAGTATAAATACAGCCTTGATAATTCAATAAACATTGTTTCTACAATGGGAGTACATGTTACTAGAACATAATATTCTTCGAACATTGCGCCTCTATCGAACGAGCGCCTTCAAGAACTTCTTCAAAGTAGTGCTCGGCAGTCACTCGGCCTACGGCCGAACCCTGTGTCGCAACAGTGGTGGCCTCCATCTCCGCCCAGTATGTCTTAACACGGGCAAAGGCCATCCGCGCACCCTCCATGCACGCCGATCTCTTTACAGCATCGATGCGTGGCACAACACCAAGGAATTGTTGCGCTAAACTAAAGTAGTTATTCGGCCTTGGCCCTCCCAGCCACAGATGATCTACAACGGACCTCATGGCAAGTCCGAACAACCTATGGAGCTCGGCCCACTCGGCCATTCTCTCATTCAACAGCAGCGGATGGACTGGAGCATGAAACTATGACCAGAACAGCTTCTCCACTTCGTGATCTTTCTGATCCTTGAAGTACTCGGCCGCATCTGCAGCACTTGTAGCCAAATCCACGTAGGCGTCCACAGAACTCCATAGTCGGTCAAGAGGAGCATACTTCGGATCTCTGAATTTAGTCCGCAACAAGAAGGGCTTCCCAGACACGATATCTGCTGCTTGATGCAGCTCCTCCTTCGTCGCTCTAATTTTGGAGCGGGCTTCCTTGGCAGCTACTAGGGCCTTCTCCAGGTCCGTCGCCCTCGCTCGGCTTTCTTCTTCAAGAAGCTGGTAACGTTACCAGGCATCTTTTAATTCTACAACCATTTTGGCTATTCTTTCCTTGCTCTCGCAATGCGCGGCCAGTTCGGCCCTTAACTCTCCGGCCGCCTTTAGAGCAGCTGCATTGCTACTCCTTGCTTGCTCCTTTGCTCGGGCTAGCTCCGCCGGAAGGGTCTCCACGGTGGCAGCTCCATCTGCAGTCGCAACATATTAAAGATACTGGCATCATGCTCCTCTTATTATGTGATGATCACCAGAGAAATGACTCACCATGTGCCTCGTCAAGCCGCTGGTTGACAAGCACGATATCGGCATTAGCCGCATCAAGTTGCCGCTTTAGCTCGGTAAACCCATCAGGTCGACTAGCCACTGTAGCCTCAGCCACCTGCACATAAAGGTAGTCGGGTTATTACCCGAGTATATGATCCTCGGGTTTCCACCATTCTCGACGACAACCAGAGTCTCAGGGGCTACTATCTGCATAGGGCACACCTAACGTGTGCGGTACTATAAAAAACATACACTATTTCACGAACCTAAAAGCCCTTCAGCAGGCTCATAAAGGCTTCGTGCAAACCGCTTTCAGCAGATGAAATCCTTTCAACTATCGTACCCATTAGCGTACGATGCGCTTCCGAGACGGCCGCTTGCCCCAGAAGATCCTTCAACACGTCCGACCGCACACTATACGGTTCCGGACCCTTGCTGCCGCTCTCCTTAGAAGCCGGATACTGGGGATTTCGGGTAGCCAAAGGGTTATCTTCTGGCCTTGGCGGATCCAGAGATATCCTCCGCGACAACACTTCCGGGTCGCCCACCTTCGAAGGCGGGTTGTCAGGGGGAGGCATTTCACTCTCCATCATCTCCGGAAGGAGATCCCCCGAAGACGAACTCTGTCGAGAAGAGCTACGATCCGGACTACAATTTATAAGCATCGGTTATTGACTTTGGAAGTAAGGTAGGATATTTTCACTATTAAGTACTTTTCGATTACTTACAGCTCAGTAGAGGGCTGATCCCCGCGCGGACATTGTGCGGCAAGAATACCCTCCGAGGCAGGACCCTCTGACGAAGATTTCTTCTCCCGTTTGGAAACCTTAGTTTCCGGATCTTCAGAGGTAGTCCTCTTCCTTCCCCGGGGAGAGGGAATGTCAGATTCTTCCCCTTGGTTATCCTCCCTCGCGGAGGTGCTCATTCCCTCGGTTGGAATAAATAGCGAGTGTGGCCCGCTTTTGCCCTCTTTATTCCCCCCTTCATCTTCCTTTGAGGGTACTAGATAAGGTGCCGGCTCGAGCATCTTTTCCAGCACCGGATTGTCCAAGCCCTCAGGAAGGGGGCCGAACACCTGATCATCTTCTCCTTTGTTATCCAGTCCTGGTCAAAGAGCGACTCTTTAGAATGATGCCATGATAAATAAAAGGACGGCGGGTTCGGCCATGGGATTACTTACTTGGATAGCAGGGCAGTTGCAGCTCAAACCCACATCCTCGGAGGTGTCCGGACACTTTATTTGGGGTCCGAAGAACGATTTGTACATCTCTTCGAGTGTCATGCCGAAGAAATGCTGAATAGCTCGCAGTCCTTTTGGGTTGAATTCCCGCATACGTAGGGGCCGGCGTTTGCAAGGCTGGACTCAACGAACTAGCATAACTTGCATTACCATGACCAGACTGAAATCTCACTCAAAGAGATCTCAGATATGGCTCTGCAGTATTGGCACATCCTTTGCTGGACCCCAGCTCAGCCCCCTACTGATCCGTGACATTAGTTGCGGTGGGGGGCCCGATCGAAAAGTGGGGGCGGCTACCCACTTGGCACTTCGGGGAACTGTGATGTAAAACCACTCCCGCTGCCACAATCCGAACACCTCTGGGAAGAACCCTCTGGCCATGGAGCATCAGCGATTTTTCTTATTAAAGCACCTCCCACTCTGTGTGCCGCCCCTCGATCATCTTCCGCTTCACATCGAAGGTCTTGAGCCACAGGCCGAAGTGAGGGGTAATGCGGAGGAAGGCCTCACATACGACAATAAATGACGACATGTGAAGAAGGGAGTCCGGGGCTAGATCATGGAGATCCAGCCCATAATAGAACATAAGACCCCTGACAAAGGGATCCAGAGCGAGGCCTAGTCCTCGGAGGAAGTGGGATATGAACACGACACTCTCGGTGGGTTCGGGAGTAGGGACGACCTGCCCTCGGGCAGGCAGCCTATGTGAAATTTCGGCGGTCAGATATCTGGCCTCTCTCAGCTTCTTGATGTCCTCCTCTGTTATAGAGGAGGGCATCCATCAACCTTGAAGGTTGGATCCGGACATAGTTGAAGGTTTGAAGCACCCGACTTGAGCTTTGGGTGTTAGAACTCGAGGCGGGGGAAGGATACGATTGAGCATGAGAGGGAGAAACAAAAGGCCTTGTCCTCGTTATAAAGGGGGTGAATATCAAGCGTCCTCCTCGTGGCCGTTTGGGACTTGCCTAAGATCTAGGAGTCATACCAACAGGCACGGTTGGGTTACCCATGTCTGTATTGATGAGAATCCCGTGATAAGGGGAACACAATCTCTGCTTTGACAAGACGTGTCAAGAAAACCGCCTCGCGATATGTGCGGTGCTAGTTGAGAAAAATGGTTCGAATAATGACCGGACCGTGGCGTGATGTCATGCTGTCAAAACGTGTCAGCAGATTAGATTTGTGGAAATATTATTCTCTCTATAGTGGTATGTGGAACTTATTTTTCAGGGCCGGACACTATCCTTGTGTTCAAACTCTTCCATGGAGTATCCGGAGGAGGAACCCGCCTTGCAATGCCGAAGACAATACTGCGCGCCGAACTCATCATCATTGAAGCTTGGTTCAGGGGCTACTGAGGGAGTCCTGGATTAGGGGGTCTCCGGATAGCCGAACTATATCCTTTGGTCGGACTGTTGGACTATGAATATACAAGATTGAAGACTTCATCTCGTGTCCGGATGGGACTCTCCTTGGCGTGGAAGGCAAGCTAGGCAATACGGATATGTATATCTCCTCCCTTGTAACCGACCTTGTGTAACCCTAGCCTCCTCCGGTGTCTATATAAACCGGAGGGTTTAGTCGTAGGACAACATACAATCATACCATAGGCTAGCTTCTAGGGTTTAGCCTCTATGATCTCGTGGTAGATCAACTCTTGTAATACTCATATCATCAAGAACAATCAAGCAGGACGTAGGGTATTACCTCCATCAAGAGGGCCCAAACCTGGGTAAACATCGTGTCCCCTGCCTCCTGTTACCATCCGCCTTAGACGCACAGTTCGGGACCCCCTACCCGAGATCCGCCGGTTTTGACACCGACAAGGAGGGAGATGAATCCCCTGCGGAGGGAGGAAGGAAGAGGACGGCCTCCGCATACTTGGAAGCCGAACTACCTGAAAGAGGAAAGATTCATCATCAAGAGGAGTCTCCTGCCGCCGCCGACAGCGGCCCGGCATGGGATCCCAGGGCCCAGTCCCTGGTGAACTCGTGATTATATAAAATTCGAATACGTTTAAGCGTCCGGACTCATCGTGGCTTAGTATTTTAACCTAAGCCGTATATTTCTTGTAGTCCGGCGAGGTCCCGTGCCGAACAATCCTCATTGGAGGACCTGCTGAGCTCAAACGCTGTGGAGAGTGGGACGCCCCCGAAGGACCCTTTCTCCAAACAGGTGCCAAACACCGAGGCCTCGTCCCAAAAGGACCCCGGTTAAGGACAAAAGGAAAAAACCGTGAAGGCAGCGCCTGGAGGTCGAACCGCAGGGGCCGGAGACGTGGGGAAAAATATTCCGCCGGCAACCTCTGTCCATCCAGAAGTGTCGGATGCTTTGTTGGTCGCGCTACGAGATGCCTCCATCGTTGATGAACACCGTGCCCTGATGGGCGCGGTGATTGAGAAAATTTAGTCGACCGAGAGTGGACTGAATGAAGCCTGTATCAGTCTTATAAAAGGCTTTGAGGTATGTTATATGAGTTATCGAGGAGTGTCATAGTATAGATAGTAGCCCCTGATACACTGTTCGGTGAAAGAAAGAACCGGACAGGGGATCGAATTCATGATCTCAGGAAGACTCACTAAATGACATTAATTTCTCTCTTGTTTCAAGCAGGTACCTATAGCAGCTGCTACCTCTCACACTACGGAGATCGCCGGACTGAATCAAAGTCTGGAGCGGGCCAGAGAAGAAATTGGCCGATTGCAAATGCAGTTGAGGGATAAACAAGGTATGCATCAATATTATGTGTGTTTATTGCGAGATAAATGTTCAGTATGAAATAAGCCGCATAATTTGTGCTAGGAGTTATGACCGAAGTCGAGGCCCTCAAAAGGGCCGTTGCCGAGGCCGAGAAAAAGGCGGCCACGGAGCAGGCTCTTCGTGAGAAACACTAAGCCAGAGTTATTAGAGCTGATCAGGGGCTGCAAGATGTCGTTAGTAAATGTGAGGCCTTGGAGCAGAGTTTAACGGAGAAAGAGTCTGAACTCACCAAGGCGCGCCAAGCCACGAGCGATGCCCAGGGGGAAACCCAAAGCACGCTGCAGGGGATCCAAGAGGCAAGGAAGATCGCGGCATGTAAGCTTTTCCCATGTAAAGAAAATATTTGAAGGAAGAACTATGTTTCTTATTGTGAGTCTGGACTTCTCAGGTGTATTTGCCGAGCTGCCGCACAGTATATCAGATGCCGCTCACTTCTACCTAGCCGAAGGAAGGAACACCGTCAATAAGCTTTTTTGGTCTCAGTATTTGGCGCCGAATTATCCGGTGCCTTTTGTCGATCAACTGAAACAGCTGATCAAACTGCATAAGGCGGCGGAACTAGCCATGAAAGATGTGGTTATCCAGCTATGGCCTACCGAACCGATTCCAAGCAGCTACTTCAGGCTCGTAAGGCGGCTTATGAGCGCTTGCCCTCGACTTGACGTCATCAAGCAGTCGGTCTGTATAGAAGGAGCGTGAATGGCCTTCGCCCTTGCAAAGGTGCACTGGGGGAAGATGGATGCCGAAAAGCTGGTGACCGAAGGACCGCCGGAGGGGAAAGAGCACCGCAAGCCCGAATCATATTATAAGAGTGTCCTGAAAGGATCCTACCTGGCGGCGGAGCTATGTACCCAGGACAATATATTTCCCTGGATGCGGATCATATTGTCCGTTGTAATGTTTAAACAAGGTCGTTGATATGTCGACTGTTATATAAAAGTTTACCCTCTTATGCGGCCGTTTGTATATTAAGGCTGAGAGTTGGCCAGTCGTAGGCTTCTGCCCCCATGTAAGGAGTACGGGGGTGTTCGAGATAAACCTGAGCACTCTTTATCCCAGTTTTGGGTCCTCCAAGGGAGGTGCTCAGCAGAACGAACTAGGCAATCGGACTATAGGGCTTTATCACTCTCACTTAGCCAGAGGAGCTTTAGTATGGTCGGCGCAGCCCTTGTGTTTGGAAGACCGTACTAGGGGCTCTATAAGCGCCTGATCGAAGAAAAAAGCCGATCCATCGCACGCTGCATTGGTTATGGCATTATGCGGGAGAAATCCTTAAAGATTCTGTGACCGCTCGAACAGCTGACCAGCTCTCGCCGTATCATGACAGTCAGTTTTTGGCTTTCTCTACTGAGGTGCTCGTCCGGAAGAACCGGGACACAATCGCAGTAGTTCTCCCAGTGCTACCTTAGCCGATATAGCGGAACGTAAGGTACCAAAAGATAGGAGCCGGGCAAACCCAACTATTGACCCAAGACATGATTCGGAGCTGATGCATATAATGTTATAAGTTCGGGGTGCCGAACTTCTGTGAAGGTGTTCAGACTTTTATTGTTCTGTTACGGGCAAGATGAAGCCCCTGGCATATTTATGGCGTACCGCTGTGTTCGGATGCCATTTGACAAAATGATTTCGATAAGAAATAACCAGCAGGTATACATCATATGAATCCACATGTTGTATAAATAATACGTCTATGCGTATGGTACAAGTAATGTGATAAAATAAAATAAAAAGGAATTGTGATAGCGGAACCTGCTATGACCAGGGGGAAGAGGTTGAGTGCGGGTCCGTATTGTAGCCAGACGGTCGCTGCGGGGAATGTCTAAGAATCCCAGGCGTATTCGAGCTGCCTCTGTGGAGTCCGTCCTGGTCAGTGCAAAGGTGAACCTGCGAAGGAAATATAAGAAATGTTTGTGTGCCGGAGGGCGGTTGAGCCGCCGAGTTCGGACTGTCGTGGCCTTTGCCGGAGTGTTTAACTTAACCTTGGATGGGCCGGAGTATCCTTTCGCAAAGTGGTTCGGAGCCCCTTGACGGTGTCCGGGAGCCTAGGTGTCGACTCGAGGTTCGGCTGCCAGGTGCTGCCCGGTGTTCCTGCTGCTAAGGCAGTGATGTATTTGTTGGCGTCGAACGAAAATTCAGCCTTGCCATGAACCGTGATGACGCCGCGTGGACCGGGCATTTTGAGCTTACGGTAGGCATAATGTGGCACCGTGTTGAATCGAGCGAACGCGGTTCGCCCGAGCAGTGCTTGATAGTCACCGTGGAAAGGGGTGATTTCGAAGATTAACTCTTCGGTACGGTAATTTTCTGGTGATCCGAAGATTACCTCGAGGGGAATGGAGCCTGTACAGCTGACCTCCATACCTGGTATGATACCTCTGAAAGTGGCCTTAGTGGGCTTGATCACTGACTGATCGATGCCCATCTTGCGCACTGTGTCCTGGTAAAGCAGATTTAGACTGCTACCTCCGTCCATAAGGACTCGAGTGAGGTGGAACCCGTTTACTATTTCCCAATGATGTATGGCTATCCTATGATATTTGAATAGATCCGTTTTGTCCTATGGGTCATTTGATGATCGTGATTGGTTTGAGTTGCATGTTTTATTATTGGTGATGTCCTATGGTGCTCTCTGTGTCGCGCAAGCGTGAGGGATTCCCGCTGTAGGGTTTGCAATATGTTCATGATTTGCTTATGGTGGGTGGCGTGAGTGACAGAAGCACAGACCCGAGTAAGTAGGTTGTTTGCGTATGGGATAAAGAGGACTTGATACTTTAATGCTATGGTTGGGTTTTACCTTAATGATCTTTAGTAGTTGCGGATGCTTGCTAGAGTTCCAATCATAAGTGCATATGATCCAAGTAGAGAAAGTATGTTAGCTTATGCCTCTCCCTCATATAAAATTGCAATAATGATTACCGGTCTAGTTATCGATTGCCTAGGGACAAATAAGTTTCTCGTACCAAAAAAGCTCTTTACTAAAACTAACTTAGTTGTGTCTTTATCTAAACAGCCCCTACTTTTTATTTACGTGCACTTTATATTCTTGCAAACCTATCCAAAAACACCTACAAAGTACTTCTAATTTCATACTTGTTCTAGGTAAGGCGAACGTCAAGCGTGTGTAGAGTTGTATAGGTGGTCGATAGAACTTGAGGGAATATTTGTTCTGCCTTTAGCTCCTCGTTGGGTTCGACACTCTTACTTATCGAAAATTGTTGCGATCCCCTATACTTGTGGGTTATCAAGACCTTTTTCTGGCGCCGTTGCCGGGGAGCAATAGCGTCGGGTGAATATTCTCGTGTGTGCTTGTTTGCTTTATCACTAAGTAATTTTTATTTGCTGTTCTTAGTTGTTTTCTATCTTTAGTTATGGGTAAGAAACGCAAAATACCAAAAAAATTAGTTGTACCTACTTAACCAATGGTTGAAGAACCACTCAAAATCTATCACACTGCTGAAGCTTATTACTTGGATCATCTTCGATCCCTATGTGCTCGTGCTGAAACCCCAACTAGCTTAGTTGAGGGCACCTCACTGGAGAAAGCCGAAAACTGACTGTCACAATAAGCGTAAACTGGTCAGCGATCCGATGACTGTGTTAAATGACTGGCCATTCATAACATTGGCCGAAGTGTTTACGGCTTGACCTCGACTGTCGCCGAACACTACCGGGGGCTAGTAACTGGCCTCCCAAACTAAATCCTCAATATTTTGCTCTTACATTAGAGCTGAGGTTTCATGACCATGCTTAGCATGACAACCCAAAGAAAGGAACCGATAGCAGGACTATTTTCTTTGGAAGACATTTCTTATGTTAAACAATAATATAACATATCTCTCTGCGTACCTTTGTTTATAACACCGTATGGCCAGATTGCCTTGTTTGTCGTAAATCTTTGCCCTCATAAAGGCTTTATAAAGTAGGACAAACACTCCTCGGCTACTGGCCGAGGAGGTGGAAGCCGATGGTCGGTCAACAAAGTTTTGTACAATGCGGATCCGAGAATTAATGACGTAAAGTACTTGGATACATAGAGTGATTACACATAATTTGTGATTTTACTATGGATATCGATCCTTAATTCGGCCACCCGTGCCCGCATTAAGGCTCGGGGGCTACTGGGCTTCGGGCTTATTATTTACAAATAGTAAAGGGGCACATCGATCCCCTGATCTGGTGTTGCCACCCGACCAGTGTCTCGGGGGCTACTGCATTGCCTATCCAATGCAGAAAATTTTAAGTACAATACAGTTTCCGAGGAGATTATGATCCTTAGGTTGGTCGGCCGCACCCAACCTGAGTCTCGAGGACTGAGCACGCCACTTTTTGTGTCCCGAAGTATTCTGCCGAGCTAGGACTTGATCCTCAGGCCAATTTTGCAAATCAACCTGAGTCTTAGCGGCTACTGGGATCAGCGGTCTTACGTCATCCTTCAAGTGCATCTCAGGTTTTAAACCGATACACACCTTGAGGGCTACTGGCCATATATCTCGGCAGAGAATAAATTGCACCAATCAAAAATATTTACAAAAAATCGGCCCACAGTCGGGGTGGTGCACCTCCTCAGAAGCAGTCCGGCATAAAGCTCGAGCGCTAGTGGCTGGCTCCATAGAGGGCATTTCCAGCATTAAGCTCGGCTAAACTCCTTCAACTTTTTTGAACCAAGGTGATATGACACCTCGGATATAGTCCGGCGTTGGAGCTCGGATACATTCCGGCGTTGGAGCTCGGAAAGCGGTCCGACATTGGTGCTCGGCTGCAAAAGATACCTCGAATGCAGTCTGGCATTGGAGCTCTGACGCAAGAGGACGCTGCCGCCCGGGAACAACTTCAAACCCGAGGTGTGGCATAAAAATAACAAGGCATTGATAAAGGTCGAAGACTTAAAGGGCACCTCGGATACCCGGCGTATGAGATCTTCAGCTTTAGCTCGGCAATCCTCAAGATAGAAGATGGGAAGATTTGTTGAACCGGTTTTCAAGACCGACGACCGAAGTGAAGAACGGTTCGGAAGAATCGAGGAGCGTTCCTAACTTGAAGACCGGTTCAGGGGGCTACTGACGGTGTCCTGGACTAGGGGGTACTCATCACGTCGTCTCCCGATCAGTTGGATTGGGCCGAGGACCCCCATGGCCGCATACTCATGGGCCAGTTCGGACAGCTGCCGCATAAAAGGAGGATTCCACAAGACTTGGCGATCAAGACAAGGACTCCTCCCCATCGGCGTATTCGGCTAGGACTCTTGTTATCCTAGGCCTCTGGTGCATTATATAAACCAGGGCCAGGCTAGTCGATAGAGATATACAACAATCGTACCATAGGCTAGCTTCTAGGGTTTAGCCTCTACGATCTCGTGGTAGATCAACTCTTGTACTACTCATATTATCGAGAATAATCAAGTAGGACGTAGGGTTTTACCTCCATCAAGAGGGCCCGAACCTGGGTAAACATCGTGTCCCATGCCTCCTGTTACCATCGATCCTGGACGCACAGTTCGGGACCCCCTACCCAAGATCCGCCGGTTTTGACACCGACAATGGGCTTCCTCAAATGCCCTAGGTCTTCATGAGCAAGCAAGTTGGATGCACGCCCACTTAGTTTCAATTTGAGCTTTCATATACTTATAGCTCTAGTGCATCCGTTGCATGGCAATCCCTACTCACTCACATTGATATCTATTGATGGGCATCTCCATAGCCCGTTGATACGCCTAGTTGATGTGAGACTATCTTCTCCCTTTTGTCTTCTCCACAACCACCATTCTATTCCACCTATGGTGCTATGTCCATGGCTCATGCTCATGTATTGCGTGAAAGTTGAAAAGGTTTGAGAACGTCAAAAGTATGAAACAATTGCTTGGCTTGTCATCGGGGTTGTGCATGATGTGAATATTTTGTGTGATCAAGATGGAGCATAGCCAGACTATATGATTTTGTAGGGATAACTTTCTTTGGCCATGTTATTATGAAAAGACATGATTGCTTTATTAGTGGGCTTGAAGTATTATTGTTTTTATGTCAAATGATAGACTATTGCTTTGAATCACTCGTATCTTAATATTCATGCCATGATTAGATATGTGATCAAGATTATGCTAGGTAGCATTCCACATCAAAAATTATCTTTTTTATCATTTACCTACTCGAGGACGAGCAGGAATTAAGCTTTGGGGATGCTGATACGTCTCCGTCGTATCTATAATATTTTACTGTTCCATGCCAATATTCTACAACTTTCATATACTTTTGGCAACTTTCTATACTATTTTTGGGACTAACATATTGATCTAGTGCCCAGTGCCAGTTCCTGTTTGTTGCATGTTTTTTGTTTCGCAGAAAATCCATATCAAACGGTGTCCAAACGGGATAAAAACTGACGGAGATTTTTTTTGGAATATATGTGAATTTTGGGAAGTGAAATCAACGCGAGATGATGCTCGAGGGGCCCATGAGGCAGGGGGGGCGCGCCCCTGACCCTCGTGGCCACCCCGTAAGGTGGTTGATGCCCTTCTTTCGCCGCAAGAAAGCTAATATCCGGATAGAATCGTGTTAAAAATTTGTTACGGATCTCCCGGAATATATAAAACGGTGAAAGGGTAGAATCTGAGAATGCACAAACAGAGAGAGACAGAGAGACAGATCCAATCTCGGAGGGGCTCTCGCCCCTCCCATGCCATGGAGGCCATGGACCAGAGGGGAAACCCTTCTCCCATCTAGGGAGGAGGTCAAGGAAGAATAAGAAGAATGAGGGGGGCTCTCTCTCCCCCTCGCTTCCGGTGGCACCGGAGTGCCACCGGGGGCCATCATCATCACCGCAATCTTCACCAACAACTTCACCGCCATCATCACCAACTCTTCCCCCCTCTATGCAGCGGTGTAACCTCTCTCTTACCCGCTGTAATCTCTACTTAAACATGGTGCTCAACACTATATATTATTTCCCAATGATGTATGGCTATCCTATGATGTTTGAGTAGATCTGTTTTGTCCTATGGGTTATTTGATGATCGTGTTGCATGTTTTATTATTGGTGCTATCCTATGGTGCTCTCCGTGTCGCGCAAGCGTGAGGGATTCCCGCTGTAGGGTTTGCAATATGTTCATGATTTGCTTATGGTGGGTGGCGTGAGTGACAGAAGCACAGACCCGAGTAAGTAGGTTGTTTGCGTATGGGATAAAGAGGACTTGATACTTTAATGCTATGGTTGGGTTTTACCTTAATGGTCTTTAGTAGTTGCGGATGCTTGCTAGAGTTCCAATCATAAGTGCATATGATCCAAGTAGAGAAAGTATGTTAGCTTATGCCTCTCCCTCATATAAAATTGCAATTATGATTACCGGTCTAGTTATCGATTGCCTAGGGACAAATAACTTCTCGTAACAAAAAAGCTCTTTACTAAAACTAACTTAGTTGTGTCTTTATCTAAACAGCCCCTACTTTTTATTTACGTGCACTTTATATTCTTGCAAACCTATCCAAAAACACCTACAAAGTACTTCTAGTTCCATACTTGTTCTAGGTAAGGCGAACGTCAAGCGTGCGTAGAGTTGTATCGGTGGTCGATAGAACTTGAGGGAATATGTGTTCTGCCTTTAGCTCCTCGTTGGGTTCGACACTCTTACTTATCGAAAACTGTTGCGATCCCCTATACTTGTGGGTTATCAAGAATGTTCATATCCGTATGATTCAAAACAAAAGTTTAATATTGACATAAAAACAATAATAATTCAAGAATACTAACAAAATAATTATGTCTTCTCAAAATAACATGGCCAAAGAAAGCTTATCCCTACAAAATCGTATAGTCTGGCTATGCTCCATCTTTATCACACAAAATATTCAAATCATGCACAACCCCGATGACAATCCAAGCAATTGTTTCATACTTTTGATGTTCTCAAACCTTTTCAACGTTCACGCAATACATAAGCGTGAGCCATGGACATAGCACTATAGGTGGAATAGATGATGGTTTTGGAGAAGACAAAAGAAGGAGATAGTCTCACATCAACTAGGCATATCAACGGGCTATGAAGATGCCCATCGATAGACATCAATGTGAGTGAGTAGGGATTGCCATGCAACGGATGCACTAGGGCTATAAGTTTATGAAAGTTCAAAAAGAAAACTAAGTGGGTGTGCATCCAACTTACTTGCTCATGAAGACCAAGGGCATTTTGAGGAAGCCCATCGTTGGAATATACATGCCAAGTTCTATAATGAAAAATTCCCACTAGTGTGTGAAAATGGCCATATAGGAGACTCTCTATCATGAAGATCGTGGTGCTACTTTGAAGCACAAGTGTGGCAAAAAGGATAGTAACATTGTCCCTTCTCTCTTTTTCTCTCATTTTTTTTCCTTTTCCTTTTTTTCTGTTCTCTTTTTTGGGGGGCCTTCTCTTTTTTTGGCCTTTCTCTCTTTTTTCCTCACATGGGACAATGCTCTAATAATGAAGATCATCACACTTCTATTTACTTACAACTCAATACTAGAACAAAAATATGACTCTATATGAATGCCTTCGGCAGTGTACCGGGATGTGCAATGAATCAAGAGCGGCATGTATAAAAAATGATGAACGGTGGCTTTCCATAGATACGATGTCAACTACATGATCATGCATAGCAATATGACAATGATGATGCATGCCATAATAAACGGAATGATGGAAATTTGCATGGCAATATATCTCGGAATGGCTATGGAAATGCCATAATAGGTAGGTATGGTGGTTGTTTTGAGGAAGGTATATGGTGGGTTTATGGTACTGGCAAAAGTTGCGCAGTACAAGAGAGGCTAGCAATGGCAGAAAGGTGAGAGTGCGTATAATCCATGGACTCAACATTAGCCATAAAGAATTCACATACTTATTGCAAAAATCTATTAGTCATTGAAACAAAGTACTACACGCATGCTCCTAGGGGGATAGATTGGTAGGAAAAGACCATCGCTCGTCCCCGACCGCCACTCATAAGGAAGACAATCAAAAAATATATCATGCTCCAACTTCGTTACATAACGGTTCACCATACGTGCATGCTATGGGACTCACAAACCTTAACACAAGTATTTCTCAAATTCACAACTACTTACTAGCATGACACTAATATCACCATCTTCATATCTCAAAACAATCATAAGGAATCAAACTTCTCATAGTATTCAATGCACTTTATATGAAAGTTTTTATTATATCCCTCTTGGATGCCTATCATAATAGGACTAATTTTATAACCTAAGCAAATTACCATGTTGTTTTTAAAGACTCTCAAAATAATATAAGTGAGGTACAAGAGTTCATCAATTTCTATAAAATAAAACCACTGTCGTGCTCTAAAAAGATATAAGGGAAGCACTAGAGCAAATTCGCCTAGCTCAAAAGATATAAGTGAAGCACATAGATTATTCTAAAAAAATCATGATTCATCTGTGTCTCTCTCAAAAGGTATGAACAGCAAGGATGATTGTGGTAAACTAAAAAGTAAAGACTCAAATCATACAAGACGCTCCAAGCAAAACACATATCATGTGGTGAATAAAAATATAGCCTCAAGTAAAGTTACCGATAGACAAAGACGAAAGAGGGGATGCCTACCCGGGGCATACCCAAGCTTAGGATCTTGCCACTCCTTATTCCAGAGTCCATCAATCCTTACCCAAAACTTGGAAACTTCACAACACAAAACTTCAACAGAAAATCTCGTAAGCTCCGTTAGTATAAGAAAATAAATCATCACTTTTGGTACTGTTGTGAACTCATTCTTTATTTATATTGGTGTAATATCTACTGTATTCGAACTTTCCCATGGTTCATACCCCCCCCCCCGATACTAGCCATAGATTCATCAAAATAAGCAAATAACACGGGAAAAACAGAATCTGTCAAAAACAGAATAGTGTGTAGGAATCTGGATATTTCTAATACTTATGTAACTCAAAAAATCCTGAGAAATTAGGAAATCCTAGAAAATTTGTTTATTAATCATCTGCAATAAGAATCACTATTTTATCGTGCTTTTGTTAAAAATAAAAACAAATCTCCTGGGTGCAAAAGTTTCTGTTTTTCGGTAGGATCAAATCAACTATCACCATAATCTATCCCAAAGGTCTTACTTGGCACAAACACTAATTAAAACATGAAACCACATCTAACCAGAGGCTAGAAGAACTATTTATTGCAAAAAGCAAGGATAGATATTGGGCTGTCTCCCAACAAGCGCTTTTCTTTTAAGCCATTAATCTAGGCATTGATAATTTTGATGATGCTCACATGAAAGACAAGAAGTGAAGCGCAAATAGAGCATCATAAAACACATGACAAACACATCTAAGTCTAACATACTTCCTATGAATAGGCATTTTATAAGAAAACAAATCATCAAGGCAAGCAAAAACTAGCATATGCAAGGAAGAAGAAAGAGACGATATCAATCTTAACATGAAGAGAAGTAATTTGGTAACATGAAAATTTATACAATCATAGTTTCCTCTCTCATAATAATTACATGTAGGATCATAAGAAAATTCAACAATATAGCTATCACATAACATATTCTCAACATGATCCACATGCATGAGAAGTTGACACTCTTCCAAAATAGTGGGATTAACATTAACTAAAGTCATGACCTCTCCAAACCCACTTTTATCAAAAGAATCATAAGATTGAACATTCTCCAAATATGTGGGATCTAAAGCTGAGACTCTTCCAAACTCACTTTCAATATTATTGCAAACATTATTATCAACCTCATGTTCATCATGGGGCTTAAATAAATTTTCAAGATCATAAGAAGAATCACCCCAATCATGATCATTGCAATAAGTAGTAGACATAGCAAAACTAGCATCCCCAAGCTTGGGGTTTTGCATATCATTAACACAATTAACATTAATAGAATTTATAGTAAAATCATTGCAATCATGCTTTTGATTCAAGGAACTATCAAGTGTGGGTGCAATAGCAATAATCTCATGTTTAACATAAGGAACTATAGCAAATTCATCTCCATAAATATTGGCATCATGGCCACAAGAGTAGAAAGCATCATGTTCATCAAGGGATATTTCAAACAAATCATTGGAATCATAACTATCTATAGATTCATGCATATCATTATTTTCTTCCAAATAAACGGTCATTCTCTCAATACATTCTTTGACATAGGCACATTATGAGGATAGTTTTCATAGCAATATTTAAGTATGTCAAAAAAATTAGATTTGTAGAGAGTAATATCATACTTTTCAATCAAAGAAGCAACTTCATAAGCATCCTTATAAGCAACAAATTCTTCAATTTGTTCGATATCGTAGTAACTATAAACACCATTTTCATAAGAAGATAAGATTTCATTATCATTAAACTCACATAGGTAGGGAAGGTGTTTTTTAGGGTTCTTAGAGCAACAAGTGAAATCATAATTTTCACAAAGATTCCAAGCATAGCATAGCAAACAATTTATTTGATTCCATAAGAGCTTCCCTTTTTCAGAGAAACGATGACGCACAAAATGAGCATGCTCATCTAAAGATCTTGCCTCAACTAAACTAGTTGGGGTGTCAGCACGAGCACATATGGATCGAAGATGATCCAGGTAGAAAACTTTGAGTGGATCCATATCAATAGATTTTTAGCAAGTAAATATGCAAGCAAATAGAAGGCACATGGAAACACAATCAACATAAGATCGAACGAAAGAGGGGCGAAGATAAGGCAAACTTTTTGAAAATCATTTTAGAAGTGGAGGAGAGGAAAACGAGAGGCGAATGGCAAATAATGTAATGCAAGGGATGAGAGTTTATGATGGGTACTTGGTATGTTTCGGCTTGGCGTAGATTTCCCCGGCAACGGCGCCAGAAATTCTTCCTGCTACCTCTTGAGCTTGCGTTGGTTTTTCCCTTGAAGAGGATAGGGTGATGCAGCAAAGTAGAGTAAGTATTTCCCTCAGTTTTTGAGAACCAAGGTATCAATCCAGTAGGAGACAACACAGCAAGCCACCGAATACCTGCACAAACAAACACCAACTTGCACCAAACGCGACAAAAGGGGTTGTCAATCCCTTCACGTTTTTTTTGCAAAGTGAGATCTGATATAGATGGATAAACGGTAAAGTAATATTCTTGGTATTTTTGGTTTATGGAATGGAAAGTAAAAGATTGCAAAATAAGTAAATAGGAAACTAGAATTATAGATTGGAAACTTATATGATGGAAAATAGACCCGGGGGCCATAGGTTTCACTAGAGGCTTCTCTCAAGATAGAAAATAATACGGTGGGTGAACAAATTACTGCTGAGCAATTGATAGAAAAAGCGCAAAGTTATGACGATATCTAAGGCAATGATCATGAATATATGCATCACTTCCGTGTCAAGTAGACGGAAACGATTCTGCATATACTACTATTACTCCACACATCGACCGACTCCTGCATGCATCTAGAGTATTAAGTTCATAAGAACAGAGTGACGCATTAAATAAGATGACATGATGTAGCGGAATTAACTCAAGCAATATGATGAAAACCCCATCATGTTATCCTCGATGGCAACAATACAATGCATGTTGGTTCCCCTTCTATCACTAGGATCGAGCACCACAGGATTGAACCCAAAGCTAAGAACTTCTCCCATTGCAAGAAAAACCAATCTAGTTGGCCAAACCAAATCGATAGTTCAAATAGACTTGCAAAGATATCAAATCATGCATATAAGAGTTCAGAGGAGATTCAAATAATATTCGTAGATAAGCTGATCATAAATCCACAATTCATCGGATCTTGGCAAACACACCGCAAAAGAGTATTACATCGAATAGATCTCCAAGAACATCAAGGATAACTTTGTATTGAGAATCAAAGAGAGAGAAGAAGCCATCTAGCTACTAGCTATGGACCCGTAGGTCTATGGTAAACTACTCACGCTTCATCGGAGAGGCAATGGTGTTGATGTAGAAGCCCTCCGTGATCGAATCCCCCTCCGGCAGGATGCCGGAAAAGGCCCCTAGATGGGATCTCACGGGTACAGAAGGTTGCGGCGGTGGAAAGGTGGTTGCATGGCTCCCCTGAAAGTTTTTGGGATATTTGAGAATATATATAGGAGGAAGATCTAGGTCAGGGGGTCACCGAGGGGCCCACAAGGTCGGGGGCCACGCCCTACCCCCTGGGCGCCCTCCACCCTTGTGGCCGCCTCGTGGCTCTTCTGACTTGCACTCCAAGTCTCCTAGGTGTTTTCTGGTCCAAGAAAAATCATCGCAAAAGTTTCATTCCGTTTGGACTTCGTTTGGTATTCCTTTTCTGCGAAACTCTAAAACAAGGAAAAACATAAACTATCACTGGGCTCTAGGTTAATAGGTTAGTCTCAAAATCATATAAAATAGCATATTAATGAATATAAAACATCCAAAATAGATAATATAATAGCATGGAACAATAAAAAATTATAGATATGTTGGAGGCGTACCATGCAACAGCCCCATCAATTCATGACTTAAATTGATCAAGCTTCTCACCATTAAAGAGCACCGAGAAACAAAACTGAACTAACCATGTTCATAAAAATATTGACCCATGATGGAGCAAATCCCAGTTTTAACATCATTGCTTGTAGATAATCCCACTCAAGCCTATCATAGTCTTTCATCATGTCTAGCTTGAGGGCACAAAAACTGTTCACCTTTGATTTGCTACGTTTCATAAAGTGAAGGTATTCGTAAGCACTGATTATATTGTCTATGATGAGCATTCCTGGAACAAATGTTGATTGCTGAAGCTTTTTCCCCCTCGTGTCATACTGGGCTGGCCCATCCATGCGTGCTTAATCGTAAAAAAGGATGCGAGATAATGAGAGGAAGTGGAGTCGATCCCTAGTCTCCAGGGTTATCGAGCGCTGTCGTAGCCGCCCCGCGGTAGTTCCTTTAACATTGAGAACAAGGGGCGCGCCCTACTTGACGGCATTCGAGCGGTTTCCTTCCGGATTTTTTTCCTTTTTTCTTTTATTTTGTTTCTTTTATTTTGTTTCTTCTCCTTTTTTATATCATTATTTTTCATTCTTTTTGTTTTGTTTTTATTTTTATTTTGTTCTTTTTTCTTGTTCCTTCTCCATTTTTTGTTTTTCCTTGGTTTTTTCTTATGTTTGTTTTCGTTTTCACTCTACATTTTTGTACATGTCAATAAAAAAATGTAACAAGTGATCAACATCTTTTGTATACAAGTTCAAAATAGTCCGAATGCTATTTCAACATTTTTCAAAAACTTATTCAACACTTTCATAGTTATTAAAAAACATTCAAATACCTGATCAACATTTTTTTTACTTGTTCAACATTTACATATACCCGTTCTACATTTTTCATATACTTGTTCAACGTTTTTAATACCTCTTCAACATTTTCAAATACTTGTTCAACATTTTTCTTATACATGATCAACATTCTTTTTTCAAACACTTGTTCAATATTTTTTCAAATACTTTGTTCAATATCTTTTCAAATACTTGTTCAATATTTTCTATATACATGATCAACATCTTTTTCAAATACTTGTTCTATATTTTAGCTACTTTTCAACAATTTTTAAATACACATTAAACATTTTTAAATACTTGTTCAACATTTTTCATATACCTGTTCAATATTTTCAGTACTTATTCAATATTTTTACAGATACATGTTCAACATTTTTTCAAATACTTATTCAACATTTTTAAATACTTGTTCAACATTTTTCAAACTCTTGTTCAACATTTTTTAATCCCTGTTCAACATTTATTCAAATGTTGTTTTTTGGGAGAGTGTTTTTGTAATGTATGTATTTAGAATATTTCAAAGTATAAACAAAAGTAAAAAAAGAAAAAAGAAAAAATGTGAAATAAAACGAACCAGGAAACAGGCAGGGCTTACCCGCGCACGTGGGCCAGCCCATACGCTCGCTGGCTTCAGCGAGTCGGAACGCGATAATTAGCGATGCCCGATCCTATTTGTGGCCCGCGCGCGGCAAACAGTATAGTGCCTTCGCCCGCAGCGCCCGCGGGTCGGCCGGCCCAGTTAGCGGCCGAGCTACTGGTTTTTTTGTCCTTTTTTCTGTTGTTTTTTTGTTTTATTTTTTCTTTTCGGTATTTTCTTTCTAGTTCCTTTCAGGGCTGTTTGGTTTAAGCCCCAGCTAGCTCCACCGAAATTAAGACACGACCAAAGCAAGGGCATGACCAAAATTTTGGCAATTTGACGTTGTCTGGGTTGCGGCAATTATATCCTTCAAAATTTTGGCAAAAAGTCCTTTGTTTGGTTTGTGACCAACTGGCATGCTGATTATACTACTTGTAAAATTATTTAAGGGAATAAATGCATATATCATCTAGAAATGAAAATGTATGTACAGATAAAAAATCGTAGATGCTCCCCGCAAAAAAATGTACCGAAGATGCAAATCTATATGAAAAAAAGTGTAAAAAAATGCCATGTAATTATCGCAAGTTTTTTTCTTCAAATTCCGTGCAGCACCATGCTGCATGCACTTTTTTTTAAGATTGCTGCATGCACTTGCTAATCACACAGCAGACCCACGTATTTTTGTAGCGTGAAGTGAAGGGATTTGTTAGGCTAGTCATAGTGGAGAGTAATTTAGACTAACAATATGCATATGTTACTTATCTATTAATACCTTCAAGTGGCTAGTGTCATAAGTGTGATAATATAGAAATCTTCACATATTACTTTATAGAGTCATTTTACATTAAAACCGCTATGTGATGGTGACATATTATCTTACTTATTTTGTATCTTTCCTCGTTAATTACTTGTTGCATGGCATTGTTTTTGCCTATATGACATGCATGCTACTACTTATATTACTCCACGATGAGCAGCTTTACCGGTTTGTTACGGGTAACAGAATCGATCCTATCCTACAGCATCCCTTCAAAAAAATAAATCTTATCACACGCGCTGTGTATGACCCACCAAGAAGCAGCACGCCGATAATTTTGCACAGCTGTTGCTCGCCCGCATGTTGGCGAAAAATATACAGGGGAAACCCCCCGGATCGCTGGGCATGCGAAATATTTGGCAATGATCCAAACAACCACCCAATTTTGTTTTTTTCTTAGAAAAACAACCACCCAATTTCGTGGGTTAGCCAAAATTTTGGCACGACCAGCTTTGGTGGCAATGTAAAAAAGCCACTTTATGTTTTTTCTGGTGTTTTGTTTGCATGGTTGTTTCTCTTTTTTCTGTTTCTTTATGCTGTTTTGCTTTTCGTAAACTTAAATTTTCTAAACATGATTAAAATTTTAATTTTTGATTAAATTTCAATAAAATGTTTGAATTACAAATTTTTATCATGATTGCAAAAATTTCTCACATTTTTTAAACTTGTTTGCAATTTCAACTATGATTCACATTTCCATTTTCTTCATGTTTTTTAAAATTATTAAGATTTTACAAAAAAATCACTTTGTTAAAAGATCATAATTCAAAAAAATCGGAATGGAAAAACTGTTTGCAATTTCAGAAACTATTCACATTTTGAAAAACAATGTTCACCTTTTCAAAAATTGTCCACACTTTTTAAAATTTTGTTCACTTTTAGAAAGATTGTTCACAATTCAAAAAAATGTATCAAATTCAAAACTTATTTTTTATAAAATTGGGAAGAGCCATTTATTGTTTAGAAAGAATGTTCAAATTTCGAGTTTATTGTTTTTTTTCAAAAATGATAAATTGTTCATGTTCTTCATAAATTGTTCAGAATTGCAAAAAGTGTTCGTGTTTGTCAAATCTTGTTCGGAATTTTCAATTTTTTGTTCACAATTATCATGAATTGTTTGGAAAATTTCAAAAGAAGTTCGGTTCTCCCGTTGCAATTGGTTCTTAAAGTCTCACGCTGTGAATTCATTAGGTTGTTTGGCTAGGAACAAGCATTCACATCCCGAGTTTGAGATCTCGCTCGTGCGGTACTTTTTGGCGATTATTTGCGCCTCTCGTGTTTGTTTGCTTGAAAATGGGTCGCCCATTCGCGCATGCCTTTAGCGTAGGCTCGACTATTTGCCGCCCTTTCGTCTACTGATGCTCGCTATAGATTGGTCTGGGCCGAACCCATTAATACTTAAGTCGCATCCTGCGCGTGTGCCTAATTGACGTGTGTTAGTTTTTTTCTTCACTGAGCTGGCTGGCGCGCCTTGACCCGTTGACCGCAGGTCTCTGAACGTTGATCGATGATGTCGGTTGTTAACCACAGACCTCTGACCGTTGACCATTTACTTTTAGAAGTTCACAAGTTGAAAAAATGTTCACAAATTTTAAAAGAGTTCGTGAATTTAAGAAAAGTTCAAGGATTTGAAAAAATATACAAATTTGCAAAAAATATTATGGATCTGTAAAAAATACGTGATCTTGTCAAATATTCATGAATTTGAAATAAAAAGTGCACTAATTTGGGGAAAAAATCATGGATTTGGAAACAGTTTACAAGTTGAAAAAAATATCCATGAATTTGAAAAGTTTATGAATTTAAGGAAAGTTCATGATTGTTAAAAAAATCTTGAATTTGAACAAGGAAAAGGAAAACAAACACATAAACAAAATTCTTCCTAGAAAAAATGAGGACCCCCCCCCCCCAAAAAACCGGTGGAACCTTCTAGAATATTCCCTAAATCATGGAGGAAAAAACGGCATGCACCGATCGAACTAGCACACAGGAGGTGGCGTACAACTAGAAAAGGAAAAACAAAAGAGATAAATGGGCCGAGCCAAAGAACGAATTGTGGGTGTATGTCGCTTTGACAAATGAACTGTAACCGACACTTAGGCTGGTCACAATGGGAAGGAACTTAGGAGTAACATCACACACTCCAATACAACTTTGCTTATGTGTCACATATTTAATGAAGAGAGAGGTGCTTGTGGTAACTAGCTAAGTTACCGGAACATCACACACTCGAAGAAACAATGAGTCTATAACCTAATAAATACATTGTTGCATGACACTATATAGATGTTCCTACCCACTGTGGAGGTAGTAACATAGTCTAGGGAAATGTGTAAGTTACTAGACTATGTTCTTGCCCATTATGACCAGCCTTAAGGCGCCAAAAAGGTTTCAGGTTTTTGTGTCCGATCAGAAGCCGGTCTGGACGGGTTGATGGGTTTGTTTTCCATTTAGGTTTGGTTGTAGTAATATTTGATTTTGCTTCTTTAGATGGAGTAATGTTCATTTCCAAAAGAGACTGGACAATGTTTTTTTTCATTGTAGAAAGAATCCCGAGGAAAAGAGAAAATTCCACCATAAGGGACTTTTTGGATCGTAGAGCTTTGAGAGGAAATTTCTAGGATGCCCTTTTCCAAATGGAAGCCCTTTGAATCTAGTATCGGGGCTATTACATTCATATGACATTCAATCATTCGTTTGACATTCAATCATGTGTCATCGATTCCACGTGAGTCTTTCGAATTTAAAATATTGAAACATGAAGCCAACACAACGTAGTTAATAGTAGACAATATTCAATGAATTAAAGAAATAAATTTCACAAACAATGAATAAATAGGACAACCTAATTAAGGCAGTTCAAATTTAGACCATAATAATTCTCCTTTATACATTAAATACATTACTATTTTATACAACATAATCAATGAAAACTAATCTTGATTTAATAATTGTTGAATGTCAAAAAGACTTTGTGCTCTGTACATTTCGAAGGTTATCAAATGATAAACATTCATCACCTAGCAGTACAAACTGTCTTATGCAAACAGAGCAAAATTTCATCAGAAACTTCATACACCAATTACAGTGGCTATAGTTTGGAAGATAATTAATTACCTTATTCAGATTGCAATTTACAACAATCCCATCAAGGTATGTCCCTATCGTCAAAGGGGCAACAGCAGAATCTTGCCTACATTACTATAATTATTAACTGTTGGGGAACGTAGTAATTCAAAATTTTCCTACGATCACGCAAGATCAAACTAGGAGATGCATAGCAACGAGAGGGGAGAGTGTCCACGTACCCTCGTAGACCGAAAGCGGAAGCGTTTAGTAACGCGGTTGATGTAGTCGAACGTCTTCACGATCCAACCGATCCAAGTACCGAACGTACGGCACCTCCGTGTTCAGCACACGTTCAGCACGATGACGTCCCTCGAGCTCATGATCCAATAGAGGGTCGTGGGAGAGTTTCGTCAGCACGACGGTGCGGTGACGGTATTGATGATGTTATCCGCGCAGGGCTTCACCTAAGCACTACGACAATATGACCGAGGTGGTAAACTATGGAGGGGGGCACTGCACACGGCTAAGACAATTGATGTTGTGCCTTTGGGGTGCCCTCTGCCCACGTATATAAAGGAGGGGGAGGAGGAGGCTGGCCAAGGGGGAGGCGCACCAGGGGGGTCCTACTAGGACTCCAAACCTAGTAGGATTCAGCCCCCCTTTCCTTCCAACGGAGTGGGGGAAAGGGGAAAGGAGGGAGAAGGAAAGAGGGGGGCCGCGCCCCCTCCCCTTGTCCAATTCGGATTGGGGCAAAGGGGGGGCGCCCCACCTCCTGTGGCCTGCCTCCTCTCCTCCACTATGGCCCATTAGGCCCAATAACTTTCACGGGGGTTCCGGTAACCTCCCAGTACTCCGAAAAATCCTCGATCTTCTTCGGAACCATTCCGGTGTTCGTATGTAACCCTCCAATATATCAATCTTTACCTCTCGGTCATTTCGAGACTCCTCGTCATGTCCATGATCTCATCCGGGACTCCGAACAAACTTCGGTCATCAAAAACACATAACTCATAATACAAATCGTCATTGAACGTTAAGCGTGTGGACCCTACGGGTTCGAGAACTATGTAGACATGACCGAGACACATCTCCGGTCAATAACCAATAGCGGAACCTGGATGCTCATATTGGCTCCTACATATTCTATGAAGATCTTTATCGGTCAAACCGCATAACAACATACGTTATTCCCTTTGTCAACGGTATGTTACTTGCCCGAGATACGATCGTCGATATCATCATACCTAGTTCAATCTCGTTACCGACAAGTCTCTTTACTCGTTCCGTAATGTATCATCCCGTAACTAACTCATTAGTTACATTGCTTGCAAGGCTTATAGTGATGTGCATTACTGAGAGGGCCCAGAGATACCTCTTCGATATTTGCAGTGACAAATCCTAATCTTGATCTATGCCAACTCAACAAACACCTTTGGAGACACCTGTAGAGCATCTTTATAATCACCAAGTTACGTTGAGACATTTGATAGCACACAAGGTGTTCCTCCGGTATTCGGGAGTTGCATAATCTCATAGTCAAAGGAATATGTATAAGTCATGAAGAAAGAAATAGCAATAAAACTAGATGATCATTATGCTAAGATAACGGACGTGTCTTGTCCATCACATGATTCTCTAATGATGTGGTCGCGTTCATCAAATGACAACACATGTCTATGGTCAGGAAACATAACCATCTTTGATTAACGAGCTTGTCAAGTAGAGGCATACTAGGGACACTCTGTTTTGTCTATGTATCCACACATGTACCAAGTTTCCGGTTAATACAATTCTAGCATGAATAATAAACATTTATCATGATATAAGGGAATATAAATAACAACTTTATTATTGCCTCTAGGGCATATTTCCTTTAGTTTCCCACTTGCACTAGTGTCAATAATCTTGATTACATAGTAATGATTCTAACACCCATGGAGTCTTAGTGCTGATCATGTTTTGTTTGAGAGAGAGGCTTAGTCAACGGTTCGGCAACATTCATATCCGTATGTATCTTCCAAATCTCTATGTCTCCCTCCTTGACTTGATCGCTGATGGAATTGAAGCGTCTCTTGTTGTGTTTGGTTCTCTTGTGAAATCCGGATTCCTTCGCCAAGGCAATTGCTCTAGTATTGTCACAAATTTTTTTTATGAACTCCTTCATCTAGACTCCTTCATTTGCTGCTTACGAAGCATCTATGTATTCCGCTTCACACATAGATCCCGCCACGATGCTCTGTGTGGAACTGCACCAACTGACAGCTCCACCATTCAATATAAATACGTATTCGATTTGTGACTTAGAGTCATCCGGATCAGTGTCAAAGCTTGCATCGACATAACCATTTACGACAAGCTCTTTGTCACCTCCATAAATGAGAAACATATCCTTAGTCCTTTTCAGGTATTTCAGGATGTTCTTGACTGATTTCCAGTGATCCAGTCCTGGATTACTTTGGTACCTCCCTGCTAAACTAATAGCAAGGCACACATCAGGTCTGGTACACAGCATTGCATACATGATAGAACCTATGGCTGAGGCATAGGGAATGACTTTCATTTTCTCTCTATCTTTTGCAGTGGTCGGGCATTGAGTCTGACTCAACTTCACACCTTGTAATACAGGCAAGAACCCTTTCTTTGACTGATCCATTTTGAACTTCTTCAAAACTTTATCAAGGTATGTGATTTGTGGAAGTTCAATTAAGCGCCTTGATATGTCTCTATAGATCTTGATGCCCAATATATAAGCAGCTTCACCGAGGTCTTTCTTTGAAAAATTCTTATTCGAGTATCCTTTTATGCTATCCAGAAATTATGTATTATTTCCAATCAACAATATGTCATCCACACATAATATTAGAATTGCTACAGAGCAGCCACTCACTTTCTTGTAAATACGGGCTTCTCCAAAAATCTGTATAAAACCATATGCTTTGATCACACTATCAAAGCGTACATTCCAACTCCGAGAGGCTTGCACTAGTCCATAAATGGATCGCTGGAGCTTGCACACTTTGTTAGCACCTTTAGGATCGACAAAACGTTCTGGTTGCATCATATACAACTCTTCTTTAAGATATCCATTAAGGAATGCAGTTTTGACATCCATTTGCCAACTTTCATAATCATAAAATGCGACAATTGCTAACATGATTCAGACAGATTTAAGCATCGCTATGGGTGAGAAGGTCTCATCATAGTCAACTCTTTGAACTTGTCAAAAACCTTCCACAACAAGTCGAGCTTTGTAGACAGTGACATTACCGTCAGTGTCAGTCTTCTTCTTGAAGATCCATTTATTCTCTATTGCTTGATGAACATCTGGCAAGTCAACCAAAGTCCATACTTTGTTCTCATACATGGATTCCATCTCAGATTTCATGGCCTCAAGCCATTTTGCGGAATCTAGGCTCATTATCGCTTTCTCGTAGTTTGTAGGTTCGTCATGGTCAAGTAACATGACCTCTGGAACATGATTATTGTACCACTTTGGTGCGGATCATACTCTGGTTGACCTACGAGGTTCGGTAGTAACTTGATCTGAAGTTTCATGATCATCATCATTAGCTTCCTCACTAATTGGTGTAGGAATCACTGGAACTGATTTCTGTGATGAACTACTTTCCAATTCAGGAGAAGGTACAATTACCTCATCAAGTTTTTCTTTCCTCCCACTCACTTCTTTCGAGAGAAACTTCTTCTCTAGAAAGGATCCATTCTTAGCAATGAATATCTTGCCTTCAGATCTGTGATAGAAGGTGTACCCAATAGTGTCTTTTCGGTATCCTATGAAGACACATTTCTCCGATTTAGGTTCGAGCTTATCAGGTTGAAGCTTTTTCACATAAGCATCGCAGCCCCAAACTTTAAGAAACAACAGCTTGGGTTTCTTGCCAAACCATAGTTCGTATGGTGTCGTCCCAACGGATTTAGATGGTGCCCTATCTAACGTGAATTCAGCTGTCTCTAAAGCATAACCCCAAAATGATAGCGGTAAATCGGTAAGAGACATCATAGATCGCACCATATCCAATAAAGTATGGTTACGACGTGCGGACACACCATTACGCTGTGGTGTTCCAGGCGGCATGAGTTGCGAAACTATTCCACATTGTTTCAAATGAGGATCAAACTCATAACTCAAATATTCACCTCCACGATCAGATCATAGAAACTTTATTTTCTTGTTACGATGATTTTCCAATTCACTCTGAAATTCTTTTGAACTTTTCAAATGTTTCAAACTTATGTTTCATTAAGTAGATATACCCATATATGCTCAAATCATCTGTGAAGGTTAGAAAATAAGGATACCCGCCGCGAGCCTCAACACTCATCGGACCGCATATAATTTCCAATAATCCATTTGCTCGCTCCATTGTTCCGGAGAATGAAGTCTTAGTCATCTTGCCCATGAGGCATGGTTCGCAAGCATCAAGTGATTCATAATCAAGTGATTCCAAAAGCCTATCAGCATGGAGTTTCTTCATGCGCATTACACCAACATGACCTAAACGGCAGTGCCACAAATAAGTTGCACTATCATTATTAACTTTGCATCTTTTGGCTTCAATATTATGAATATATGTATCACTACAATTGAGAGTCAACAAAAATAAACCATTCATCAAGGGTGCATGACCATAAAAGATATTACTCATATAAATAGAACAACCATTTTTCTCTGATTTAAATTAATAACCGTCTCGCATTAAACAAGATCCAGATATAATGTTCATGCTCAACACTGGCACCAAATAACATTTTTTAGGTCTAAAATTAATCCCGATGGTAGATGTAGAGGTAGCTTGCCGACGGCGATCACATCGACTTTGGAACCATTTCCCACGCGCATCATCACCTTGTCCTTAGCCAATCTTCACTTAATCCGTAGCCCTGTTTCAAGTTGCAAATATGAGCAACAGAACTAGTATCAAATACCCAGGCGCTACTACGAGCATTAGTAAAGTACACATCAATAACATGTATATCAAATATACCTTTCACTTTCCCATCCTTCTTATCCGCGAAATACTTGGGGCAGTTCCGCTTCCAGTGACCAGTCCCTTTACAGTAGAAGCACTCAATCTCAGGCTTAGGTCCATACTTGGGCTTCTTCCCTTGAGCAACAACTGGCTTGCTGTTCTTTTTGAAGCTCCCCTTCTTCCCTTTGCCCTTTTTCTTGAAACTAGTGGTCTTGTTCACCGTCAACACTTGATGCTCCTTATTGATTTCTACCTCCGCAACCTTTAGCATCGCGAAGAGCTTGGGAATTGTCTTTTCCATCCCTTGCATATTATAGTTCATCATGAAGCATTTATAGCTTGGTGGCAATGATTGAAGAAGTCTGTCATTGACACTATCATCAGGAAGATTAACTCTCAGCTGAGTCAAGTGGTTGTGGTACCCAGACATTCTGAGTATGTGTTCACTGACAAAACTATTCTCCTCCATTTTGCAGCTATATAACTTGTTGGAGACTTCATATCTCTCAACTCAGGCATTTGCTTGAAATATTAACTTCAACTCCTAGAACATCTCATATGCTCCATGAAGTTCAAAACGTCTTTGAAGTCCCAGTTCTAAGCCGTAAAGCATGGCACACTGAACTATCGAGTAATCACCAGCTTTGCTCTGCCAGACGTTCATTACGTCGGGAGTTGCTCCTGTAGCGGGTCTTGCACCTAGTGGTGCTTCCAGGACGTAATTCTTCTGTGCAGCAATGAGGATAATCCTCAAGTTACGGACCCAGTCCCTGTAGTTGCGACCATCATCTTTCAACTCAACTTTCTCTAGGAACACATTAAAATTCAAAGGAACGGTAGCACGGGCCATTGATCTACAATAACATAGACATGCAACAACTATCAGGTACTAAGTTCATGATAAATTAAAGATCAATTAATAATATTACTTAAGAACTCCTACTTAGATAGACATCCCTCTAGTCATCTAAATGATCACGTAATCCATATCAACTAAACCATGTCTGATCATCACGTGATATGTAGCAAATTTCAATGGTGAACATCACTATGTTGATCATATCTACTATATGATTCACGTTCGACCGTTCGGTCTCAATGTTCCGAGGCCATATTTGCATATGCTAGGCTCGTCAAGTTTAACCTGAGTATTCTACACGTGCAAAACTGGCTTGCACCCGTTGTATGTGAACGTAGAGCTTATCACACCTGATCCTCATGTGGTGTCTCGGCACGACAAACTGTAGCAACGGTGCATACTCAGGGAGAACACTTATACCTTAAAATTTAGTGAGAGATCATCTTATAATGCTACCGCCGTACTAAGCAAAATAAGATGCATAAAAGATAAAAATCACATGCAATCAAAATATGTGACATGATATGGCCATCATCATCTTGTGCCTTTGATCTCCATCTCCAAAGCACCATCATGATCTCCATCGTCACCGGCTTGACACCTTAATCTCCATCGTAGCATCGTTGTCGTCTCACCAACTATTGCTTCTACGACTATTGCTACCGCTTAGTGATAAAGTAAAGCAATTACATGGAGATTGCATTTCATACAATAAAGCGACAACCATAAGGCTCCTGCCAGTTGCCTATAACTTCTACAAAACATGATCATCTCATACAACAATTTATATCTCATCACGTCTTGACCATATCACATCACAACATGCCCTGCAAAAACAAGTTAGATGTCCTCTACTTTGTTGTTACTAGTTTTACGTGGCTGCTATGGGCTTCTAGCAAGAACCGTTCTTACCTACGCATCAAAACCACAACGATTTTTCATCAAGTGTGCTGTTTTAACCTTCAACAAGGACCGACCGTAGTCAAACTCGATTCAACTAAAGTTGGAGAAACAGACACTCGCCAGCCACTTGTGTGCGAAGCACTTCGGTAGAACCAGTCTCATGAACGTGGTCATGTAATGTCAGTCCGGGCAGCTTCATCCAACTGTCGGTGTACTAGAATAGGGGTACCCTAGTACCCCGAACTTGTGCACGGGCAGTTGCAGCACCCCGCGGCAAGGCTTGCCGGGCGAACGCCAAGATCCTCCATGGTTCCCTTGGAGCCATTCAAGAACAAAGTATTTAAGCTCAGGAGACAAGGCCCCGGCAAGAGGAGCTTGCCGGGAAGGCCAACCAGGACACTCCAAGGAACTTGCCGCGACGTGCCTCGCGCTCCGGCAAGGCAACAAGGCCCCGGCAAGAGGAGCTTGCCAGGAAGACCAACCAAGGTACCTCGAGGCCCAGTAAGCGACAAGCCTCCGGACCCGACAAGATAACAGCAGCGGCAAGGCGCTTGCCGCGGCAGGCGGCCACTCTGTGCCCACGCTCCAGCGCATCCACCAATGTGTCGCCCTGGGGGCTTCTCCAGGCGCGCGTGGCGGGAGGCTGTGCAGCCAGCGGTGCGTAGGGGCATGCGAAGCTGACAAGATCGCCATCGTGGCGAACGGTGGCGCCCCTAACGGTCCTTTTCTGCACTGTTTGGGTGATGCAGACGGGCACTTAATGCCCTTGTCCCCTGCCGTCAGGGTTAGGTAGGGTGCACTATACAAGTAGCTGTACCAACCACCTCACTTTTTACATTTGTACCCTTCTCTACGTTGCCACCTGTCGGTGACCCCTTTGGCGTATAAAAGGAGGCCCATGCGCAACGTAGAGGAGGTTCGGTTTGGGGGGGGGGGTTCGACTCATTCGTAACCCAGAAAGACACTACGCTCTCTCTCTAGAGCAAGAACAGAATAGAACCAGACAAGCAGCAGTAGGAGTGTTATCTCTCCGGAGAGCTCCGAAGCTGGGTAAACTGCTCGTGTGCTTCGCCTCGATCTGCTCTTCGTGCGATCTTCGCCCCCCGCCGAACTGAAAGGGGCCCGGTCCGCCGGCCCCATAGGTGTTCGAGGATCAGTTTCCCCGACATCTTTGGCATGCCAGGTAGGGGGCGTGGAGATTGTGTGAACCTGATCCGGCGTTCACACGAGCTAGATCTTCATTCCCTTCATCAACATGCCACCGAAGAAGAAGACTTCGGCGGCAGCCGCTCCATCCACGTCACTTCCGCCACCATTGGAGCAAACGGGTGGTGGAATGGACGCCGGCGGAAGAATGGACGTCGACGAGGAAGCTCATGATGCCGCCAGGTCCAAGAAAAAGGCTACACAAACCTCGGCGACTATACATGTTCCACGCCACTCTCAGGAGGCGCAAGACCAACAGCGTCATGGCACTAGCAGTGCCATACGCATGATAGGCCAAGACCAAGCTGGTGGATCTCGGAGCGCTCAAGACCAGCATGCATGCCAGCGTGCTGGCACGAGTGGGGCACGGTCGCCTGGACGGGATACTGCTCCCTCCAACATAGTTAGAAGTTCGAGCACGTCCCACTCCTCGCGCCGTCCGCCACTGCCACCCACCACTCCAGCAGAAGCTTTGGCGCGAGCTCAACTTCTCCTAGATTACCCTCCGACGTCGGACAAGATCGACGAATGGAGGGCCATGATTCAGAGTCTCATCGGCTACGCCAACAGTGACACTCCACAGCGGCCGAGCGCATCACCGCCGCGGTAGGGCCGCCAGGCGCGAGCCGGTGGCGACGAAACGGGCGGAGGTGCAACTACCATGCAATCACCGCCCCAAAGGCCAAGATCGCCGACTCGCCGGATCCACCTCAACAGCGACTCCACTGCATCCTCGGATCCACGAGCTCGTCGCGATCAGCGCCAAGTCCTTCATCATCGGCAACAAGAAGACGCTCGAACTCGCATCGAGCGCCGAAGAGAAGCGCGACGTCAATCTGACAAGTGCGCTGGGCCCTTTGATGACATGCATGCGCCAGGGGAACCAGGCGATCTGCCGTACGCGGTAGGTTGCCCTGCGTTCACTCGTGAGCTGCGGCAAGTCCAGTGGCCCAGCACGAAAAACTTCAAGCCAGACGTACCGGAGAAGTACGACGGCAAGACGCATCCGTCAGAGTTCCTCAGCATCTACACCATCGTGGTGCAGGCTGCCGGGGGACGGGATGACAAGATCCTTGCCAACTACTTCCCGCTGGTGCTCAAGCCTAACGTCAGATCTTGGCTCATGCACTTGCCGGACAACTCCATATCCTCTTGGGCCGATCTGTGCCATCAGTTTGTTGGCGCCTTCACAGGCGGCCATAAGCCTCATGGCCAGGAGAGTGATCTTCATCTGCTCGCCCAGAAGGAAGGAGAGCCCCTGCGCAAGTACATTCAGAGATTCAGCAGTGTGCAGCACAACATCCCAGACGTCCACCCTGCCGCGGTGATCAGCGCGTTCCATCAGAACATGCGGAACCGCAGGATGCGGGAGGAAATGGCGATGTGCAAGATCAGGGACGTCAGTGAGTTATGTGCACTGGCCGACAAGTGTGCACGTGCTGAGGAAGGGAGGAGACTCCCCGGAGAGAATATAGGAGCGGGAGGATCTGACAGTGAAGATGCTACCCCGTCAAGGAAAAACCGGCGGCGGAACAACAGAAGGAGGAAAGGCAAAGAGGTGCTAGTTGTTGAGCAGTCCGGCAACGGTGGTGGGGCCAAGGAAGCCAAAGCTGGTGACTCCAGCAAGGAGGTTGCCGCGGAGGTGGCGGTCGCCGACAAGCAGGCCGGCACCAACAAGCAGTATTGCAAGATCCACCGCACCAAGGGCCATGATCTCCAGAACTGTAAAAAAGTTGAGCAGCTTGTTGAGTAACAGAAAGCTGAATACGAGCGACGCGACAAGGAGAAGGCCCAGGAAGGTGCTGTGGGATCCGGCAAGAAACGTCCCGGCCGAGGAGGACACCGCGGCAAGGCCAAGCAGCGGCAAGGAGACAGACCTCCCCGCGGCCGCGACAAGGATGAAGATGACAACGACGATGAAGACATGGATGACGAGGAGACTGATGAGCAGGAGTTCCAGAAAGCCACAGAGGTCCTGTGCATTGACGGTGGTGCTTCTCTGCATAACTCGCACCGTCAGCTCAAGCAGTGGGTGCGGGAAGTTAATGCAGCAGAACCACCCGTCGAGTCACGCAAGCCTCTGAAATGGTCCGGCACGCCTCTGAAATGGTTGGGTGTTTGCCGATGTTGGTTTCACCAACAATCCGCAACCTCAAGGTCACTAAGATGCTAGTTGACGGCGGGGCCGGCTTGAACCTGATCTCCTCCGCGGTGCTCCAGAAACTCCAGATCCCCGACAGCGAGCTCGAAGAGACCAGTACATTTCAAGGAATCAACCCGGGAAGGAGCAAGCCGAAGGGAAAGATCACGTTGCCGGTAACATTTGGCAGCGAACTGAACTTCAGGACTGAGAGGGTCACATTTGATGTTGCTGACTTTCCATTACCTTACAATGGAATCCTTGGCCGTCCGGCACTCGCCAAGTTCATGGCAGCCTCTCACTATGCGTACAACATACTGAAAATGCCAGGCCTGATAAGTGTCATCTATGTCCCTGGCGACAAGAAGGATGCTCTTATCTGTGCCGACAAGATCTACCGGGAAGCAGCAGCCACAGCAGAACACAAGACACTTGCCGCTGAAGCTCCCGGGGGGAAGAAGAAGACCAAGTCCGGCAAGAGCTCTGATGCCCACTGTGGCAAGCGCACCTCTTCGGAGTGCTGCGCTACCGTCGAGGACGCACCATCGAGCTCCACCGGCAAGTGTAAAAAGGCAATGGTAGCTCCACCTGAGACCAAGAAGGTGTCCGCCAAGGAGGATGGCGCTGGTGGTACCTTCACCATCAGCGCCACTCTTGACCCCAAATAGGAAAGCGTGCTCATTGCTTTCCTGCGGGCGAATGTCGACGTATTTGCATGGCAACCGTCTGATATCCCCGGTGTTCCTAGGAAAGTAATTGAGCACCATCTTGCCGTCTGTCCTCATGCGCGGCCCGTCAAGCAGAAAGTCAGGAAGCAGGCGGTGGAGCGCCAAGAATTCATCGCAGAAAAAATCAAGAAGTTGGAAGCAGCAGGCCTTGTCAGAGGAGTGCTCCATCCCACATGGTTGGCCAATCCTGTTGTTGTGCGCAAGGCTAACAGGAAATGGAGACTTTGTATTGACTTCACTGATGTTAATAAAGCTTGTCCCAAAGACCCATTTCCCTTGCCGCGCATTGACCAGATTGTTGACTCCACAGCCGGATGTGATATGCTTTCATTTCTTGATGCATACTCAGGATACCATCAGATCTTCATGGCAGAAGAGGATGAAGAGAAAACCGCATTTATCACCCCGTGTGGCACGTACTGCTTCGTACGGATGCCTTTCGGTTTGAAGAATGCTGGTTCAACATTCGCAAGGGTAGTCCACCACGCTTTTGAGCCGCAAATGCACAGAAATGTGGAAGCTTACATGGATGACATAGTGGTCAAGAGCAAGAACAGGGCGACCCTGATTCAAGATTTGGGCGAGACATTTGCAAATCTGCGCAAGATCAACCTCAAGTTTAACCCCGAGAAGTGCGTGTTTGGAGTCCCTTCCGGCAAGCTTCTCGGGTTCTTCGTGTCTCAGTGGGGAATTGAAGCCAATCCCGACAAGATCAAGGCCATTGAGCAGATCGAAGCACCAAAGCGCGTCAAGGATGTACGAAGGCTTGCCGGTTGCGTGGCTGCTCTCAGCAGGTTTATCTCTAGATCTGCTGAGCGCGCCCTGCCATTTTTCAAAATTTTGAAAAAGGCAGGTCCAATGAAATGGACTTCGGAGGCGGAGGCTGCGCTGCAGGACTTGAAGAGATACTTGTCCTCCACTCCAACACTTGTCGCACCTAAGCCGCAAGAGAAGTTGCTGCTGTATATAGCGGCAACCAATCAAGTGGTTAGTGCTGCGTTAGTGGCGGAGAGAGAGGCAGATGATGAGCCAGCAACCACGGCAGATGCATCCAGCGACAAGCAGGGGGCTTCGCCGACAAGCTCTGGTCCCAACAAAGATGGATCTGCGCAGGAGCATGATAAGATGCAGAAGAGGATGGTGCAGCGTCTAGTTTACTTTGTCAGTTCCCTTTTGCAGGGGGCTAGATCAAGGTACTCTGGTGTGCAGAAGTTGCTTTTCGGCCTTCTCATGGCCTCGAGAAAGCTGCGCCACTACTTCCAAGCACATGAAATCACAGTCGTCACTCGCTTTCCGCTGAAGAGGATACTGCAAAATCCAGAAGCAACAGGCAGGATTGTCGAGTGGGCGCTGGAACTGTCAAGCTTTGGCCTCAAGTTTGAGAGCACTTCAACTATCCAAAGCAGAGCATTGGCAGAATTCATAGCAGAATGGACGCCAACCCTAGATGAAGAAATTCCAGAGACGAGCATCCCCGTCAAAGAGGCAAGCAGAGAGTGGCTGATGTACTTTGATGGTTCCTTCTCGCTGCAAGGCGCTGGTGCGGGCGTGCTGCTTGTCGCACCCACCGGAGAGCACCTCAAGTACGTAGTCCAGATGCACTTTCCCAAGGAGCAAGCAACCAACAATACTGCAGAGTATGAAGGATTGCTTGCCGGTCTCAGAATCGCAGCAGACCTTAGGATCAAGAAGCTCATTGTCAGGGGTGACTCACAGCTTGTCGTCCGCCAAGTGAACAAGAACTACCAGAGTCCATTGATGGAAGCATATGTTGATGAAGTGAGGAAGCTAGAAGAGCACTTTGACGGCCTACAGATGGAACATATCCCGAGAGCTCAGAATGACATTGCTGATGGCCTGTCAAAGTGCGCCGCACTAAAGTTACCTGTGGAACCAGGGATCTTTGTGCTCAAGTTGACTTAACCATCCGTAACACCCTCAACTGGACAAAGCAAGAAGAGGAAGTTGGTTTCTGGCGACTACTTTCCGGCAGAGCTCCCCGAAGCCGCCGCCAAGAAAGTCCCCAAGATCAACACCAAGAATGCTGAGGGGCAGTCTGCTCCGGCAAACCTTATGGTTTGTTCCGTTGAAGCAGACGCTCCCGACAAGTTTTGCTCCGGCAAGCTTGCCGGGGAACATCAAGCTCCGGCAGGGCCGCAAGTCCTTGTCGTAGAAGCGGATGTTCCCGCAGCAGCAGATGTGCCTTTAGTCCTTGTTGTCGAGCCACAAGCTCCAGCATGGGCACAGCAGATTGTCCATTTCCTTCAGACAGGAGAACTTCCCGAAGAGCAAGAAGAAGCGGAAAGAGTAGCCCGGCAGTCAAGTATGTACCAGTTTGTCGATAGCATACTGTACAGAAGAAGACTCAACGGTGTGAAATTGAAGTGTATTTGCCGGGAAGATGGACAAAAGCTGTTGGCAGAGATACATGGAGGCATATGTGGCCACCACATAGGCGCAAGGGCACTTGCCGGCAAAGCTTTCCGGCAAGGCTTCTTTTGGCCGACAGCCCTCCAGGATGCAACTGCACAAGTAACCAATTGTGAAGCGTGCCAGTTCCACTCCAAACAGATACACCAGCCAGCTCAAACTCTCCAGACGATCCCTTTATCCTGGCCATTTTCGGTCTGGGGGCTCGATATCCTCGGCCCTTTCCCCCGAGCTGTCGGGGGCTTTGAGTACTTGTACGTCGCAATCGACAAGTTCACAAAGTGGCCGGAAGTGCAGCCAGTGAGGAAGGTGACAGCACAGTCAGCAGTCAAGTTCTTCAGGTCAATTGTTTGCCGTTTCGGGATCCCTAACAGGATCATCACCGACAACGACACGCAATTCACGAGCCGCACCTTCATGCAGTACGTCCAAGACCTTGGCGCCAAGGTCTGCTTCGCTTCTGTTGCTCATCCGAGAAGCAACGGTCAAGCAGAGAGGGCAAATGCTGAAGTGCTGCACGGGCTCAAGACCAGAACTTTCGACAGGCTGCGCAAGTGCGGAAGAAACTGGATCGAGGAGCTGCCGGTGGTTCTTTGGTCGATCAGAACGACGCCAAATCGAGCCACTGGCCAGACACCTTTCGCTCTAGTCTACGGAGCAGAGGCAGTTCTCCCCACGGAACTCGTATACGGATCGCCTCGAGTGCTCGCTTATGATGAGTTTGAGCAAGAACAGCTGCGACAAGACGACGCGTTGCTCCTTGAGGAAGATCGTCTTCAGGCTGCTGTACGAGCTGCTCGATACCAGCAAGCTTTGCGCCGCTACCATAGCCGCAAAGTTAAGGCCAGAAGCTTCGAGGAAGGCGACCTTGTTCTTCGGCGCGTTCAGTCCGCCAAGAATTCCAACAAGTTGACGCCAAAGTGGGAAGGCCCTTATCGGGTGAGACGAGTCACAAGGCCCGGCGCTGTCCGCCTTGAGACCGAAGATGGCATTCCAGTGAGCAACTCAAGGAACATAGAACATCTTCTTAAGTTTTTCCCGTAGGGCGCGGTTGCCGGAACCCCGTTCCGGCAACCACCTTTTGTACAAGTCTTGCCGCTGTTGCATGTAATCCTTTGTACAAAGCCGGGCGCAGATCCCGTGCATAAAAAGAACCCCATGTGCTCCGCACAACTTGTCCATTTCATGCATTAGTTTCTTTCTCTCATGCGTTATCTGACACGTTGTGCAGCACCTACATCCGGTGAGCAGTAACGAGCCGAAGGGCTCCATATCGTTATTTCCTCTTCTTTCTTCTTTTTCAACAAAGGAAAAGGAGGTTCCCTCGCACACATGTTTGCCGGGGGGAAGGAGAAGATTGTGGTATGGACCAGGCGTCGTTCGAGCGAAGTCTTGCCTTGCCGGGAAGCAAACGACAGAAAAGCTAAGTTGCCAAAGTTTGAGCAATCAGTTTTTAAATTTTTGAGTTATCTTGCTCGAACGACCCTGCTTTGTATGGAAAACCTGTGCGCGGAGGAACCAACTCGTGGCTAGTTGCGCCCTTACTTTGTTTCGAGTCCGCTCAACAGCTTAAGTGTGTTGCATCTAGTCGCGACAAGGTTTCTTGTCGGAAGCAGCGCCGCCAGCAGGCTGCTGAAGTTCCGCACTCAGCGCTCGCGGCTCGGGTGCCTGCGCCGACAAGTTCCCTAGAAGCATAGGGTAAAAACATACAAAGGAAGGAATCTAGTAGAGGAAATAACATAGCAATTGATAACAGAAATAAAGTTATATTACAAGATAACTTGTCGCAACTCTAACAGAATGTTTTCATAACATGATTAGCAGCAGCAAGGGAAAAGAAGAAATGGACGGCCTAGTCTACGCGTCCGCCCTCGACCCTCTTGATCTCGCTCACCTTGTCCACAATAGGTGCGACAAGGGCCTTGAGTGCATCCAGATCGGCATCAGACGGCAAGGACCTGAGGACGTTGGTGAAGCTGAGGCCTGGATTGCGAAAGGCCACCTTCACCAGCACCTTCTGGAGAACCCCGGCGCAGATTTTGCGTGACTCGTCGGCCAGATGCTTCGGGATCCTCTCCCGGAGCCGCTGGAGTGCCGTCGCCACGCCCTTGAAGAACAGGCTGAGCTTGGCGCTGGGTTGAAGACTCTCGTCGGAAGGATACCCAAAGTCCTCCATCCCCAGCTGCGCCAGCTCCTCGTTGATGACTGCGGCAATGTTCACCAGACCATCGGTCCAGTGCTCCACAGTGTCTCTGAACGAGTTCTGGGTAACTGCAATGCTCTCCAGCAGCGCCGCGTCAGCCTTGACCTTCTCCGACAAGGTCTTCTCCCGCTCCTTGATAGCCTCCAGCGTTTGTGTCAGCGTGGCCAGCTTCAGCTCCAGGTCTGCTTTGGAATCCTTGGCGGCGCTGAGCTCCTTGCCCCTCTCAGCGAGAAGACCTTGCAGCTCACCGTGGGCGGCAGCATCCTTCTCACACTCACGCTTGAGCGCGGCAAGCTCCTCGCCGCTCTTCCCAATGTTGGCCTCCAGCTGCGCCACCTTCTCCTCCAGCTCTTTCTTGGCGGCCTCTGCAATTGCCGCAGCGTCCTTTGCCTCCTTGAGCGCCCCGCCAAGTGCTTGCTCACGCTCGGCGAGCTCTTCCTCGTAGCTGTCGAGGTTGGACTTCCGCTGCACTAGTTCACCTTCCCGCGCGGACTGCTTCTCGGCGGCCAGCCTTTGCTCCTCCTCAGCTTCGGCCTTCTCGAGAAGGAAGGCCGTGCGCTCCTCGTCGAGTCGCTCCCGCTCCTGCGCCAGGGACCGGAGAGCTTCTTGATTGTGGCCCCGGAGCTCCTCCGCACGCTTCTCCATGTCAACTCCCGCCTTCGCGACAAGCGCTTCCCGGGAAGCCAGCTTGGCTTGCCGGGCGCGGTAGAGTGACAGCAGCTTCCGCAGCAGCTGCTCCTCCTCAGGCTCGCCGCTGCTGCTGCTGGGTGCGTCGATCAACGACAGTCCAGCAGAGGCGAGCACCTCCCCATCGAAAGTTTCCCCCTCGACCGGCGCCCTGGAGCTCGACGCCCAGGGTAGCTTGATGAAGATATTATCGCCGGCCTTCAAGTAGGCGCCGGGCTGGGGCTCCTCGGAGCCCGGCTCCGCAGAAGCGGCAGGGGGATCGGCGGTCGGCACAGCGCCTGGCGCTCCTACGGCCTCAGGGTCGTCAGTGCGATTGCCCGACCCCTCGCCGGCTTCTGCAGCGGCAGCCCTGGCGGCCTCCTCGCCGGCGGTCTCATCAGCACCGGCCCCTTCCTCGCCGGCGCCCTCTGTCTCCATTGGCTCAGTAGCAGAGGGATCTGAAGAACGAAGAAGGGAAGAAAATCAATCAAAAATCCAAGAGAAGAAAATCAGAAGAAGAAGAACCCAAGGGAAAGTTTTTGGACAAGTGAATTACCTGCGCCAAGATCTGCAGTTGCGGTCTCGGTCGCCGCAGGATCGACGGTGCTATCCCTTGCCGGAGAGTTCTCCCTAGCCGAAGAGCGCTCCTTTACCGGGAACCCCTCCCTTGGCGGCGTAGTCAAAGCAGATGGCACTTCGGGACCAGCTTCCGAGCGCTCCTGATGTGGCTGCTCTACTCCTACACAAATCAACAAGCAAGATATCAACAAAGGAAAAAGCACTCAAGCGCGCCCGGCAGCAGAAGGCTAAACTATGAACTTACGCTGGGGGCTGCGCTGGGGGCTGCTGTGAGGAGTGATTGCCGGGTCCATCAAGGTGGTCTCGGACTCACCTCCTGCTGACACGGTGGGGTCATCCTCGATGACAATCACCGCGGCCTTGGCCCTCTTCGCCGCTCTCTGGGCCAGCGTCCTGAAAAGAAAGGAGTCCAGATTGGAGCAAGTCAGATACAAGATATAAACAGCAAGATTGAAGAACTACAAGAGCACCAAAGAAACTTACTCTTCTTCCTCCTCGTCGGAGCTGAGCGCGGAAAGGTCGAAGTCCGACCCTCCTCCGGTTCGGCGAGGCGGAGGAGTAGGATCCCTTGCCTGCTTGGCGGGGGCGGTGGCGGTGGCCCGGGAAGATCCCGCTCCAGTTGCCGCTGTTGCGTGAGGCGCTCCCGCGACAACATTGCTTGCCACGGTAGAGCGCGTCGCACGGCTCGGCGGCTGTTGACCTGGCTGCCGCCCCGCTGCGTCCCCGGCCCTGCAAAGGCGCCTTCTTGGCGGGGCCGGGGGCTCCGCCTGTGGCAAGTTTTCTGAAGGCTCGGGTTCCTCCTCGCCGGCCTCGTTCGGCTCGGCTTCGGAACCGGCAGGCTCCTCCTCGCCAATGAACTCCGCGCGCTCGGCAAGGTTTGCCGCCTCTGCAGCCTCCGCCTCCTCCACAGTGAACCTAAACACGCCCGCGGCAGCTGCAGCCGCAACCTCTTCCGCCCTAGTGGCGATGCGCTGTAGCTCCTCACCGGTGGTGTCACGGGTGAGGCTCTTCTGCTCGTCAGCGCGGACCGGCACTTCTTCCAAGTTGTCGAAGAACGCTTGCACGACGTCATCCGCAGGCTCTTGCCAAGTTGGAACGATTCCGTGTGAATCACACAACGGCATCATGGCGCGGATCCGGTCAAGCGAAGAATTGTTGCATAATGGGACAATGCCCCTCGGCAGCGTGAATGGGTGCTGGGGGTCGCGTTTGAACAACTCCAGGAGCATTGCATCCAGCTCCAAGACGGTGAAGTTGTAGTTGAGGCCCGGCCGCTGCCTCATGATGTCCGCCGAGTTCTTGAATTCCCAGGCGGGCCTACCCCTCTCCTGCAGGGGGGCGATGCGGCGGCGGAGGAAATCTGCGCCTACAGCGCCTACAGTGAGCCCGGCAAGCCTGAGGCGAAGGATCCTAGTAATGGCGATCTTCAGCCTCTCATCTTCCAGGGCCACGTTGGTCCAGTCATTGCCGCGCACTATTGGAGTTTGGCGCACGGCGGTGAAGGGCTGCGGATTCTCCTCGACAATCCAGCACCACTCCGCTCTCCACTCATCCCACTTGCTGCGGAGCTCACCCTCCAAGTACGCCTCCTTCTTGCCGACTCTCGAGATCCAGGCAATCCCTCCATCAAGCGGCTCTCCTCTCTCTACCCGAGGTATGAAGTAGTGGCGGAAAAGGGCAACACTGGGGTGGACTCCGACAAAGTTTTTGCACAAATGTGCGAAAACTGCCATGGTCAGAACGGCGTTGGGGGTGAAGTCAAGGAGGCGGAAGCCGTATGTGTTCATGATATCGCAGAAGAACTCCGAGAAGGGTGGGCAGAGCCCGCAATAGAAGAATAGCGCGAAGAATGGGTACCCGTTTGGAGCCAGCTCCGAAGCAGCGGCCGGGAGTACCCTCGTGCGCGGATGCGCACGCGTCTCCGTCACCCAAAAGAGGTAGAAGTACTCCCTCAGCTCCTGCACGCCGAGCTGAGGGGAGAAGATCGCCCGCTCCTTCCGCAGCGCTGCGAGCCGCTGCGCCTCGGCCGACTTCACGCCCTTTCCCTTGTCGGCTTTCGGGGCCATGGCGGAGGTAGTGAGGGAGGTCGACGGCGCGGTGATGCTGATGGCAATGGGGGGCGGAGCGCTGCTCTCTCGGCTTCGAGAAGAAGGGGGGGAGCGGCGGAGGTTCTTGAAGATGGAGTAGCAGCAACCAGCGAGGGGGAACGAACTGCCCCTGTTTCCTCTGCTTATAAAGAGGGACGGGGCGGACGTTTCGCCCTTCCGAATAAACAACCACCCACGATCTCTCCCACGATGCCGCATTCAACGTGTGTCGTTATGGGAGAGCGCGGTGGATACGGAGCGAGATTCGGTGTGGCCCAGTCCGCGTGTGCCCGTGCCATGTCTTGGGCCTGGCCCAATAGCGCTCGGCACCGTGTCTGGCCCAGGCCCGGGGGCTCCTGTCGGTGTACTAGAATAGGGGTACCCTAGTACCCCGAACTTGTGCACAGGCAGTTGCAGCACCCCGCGGCAAGGCTTGCCGGGCGAACGCCAAGATCCTCCATGGTTCCCTTGGAGCCATTCAAGAACAAAGTATTTAAGCTCAGGAGACAAGGCCCCGGCAAGAGGAGCTTGCCGGGAAGGCCAACTAGGACACTCCAAGGAACTTGCTGCGACGCGCCTCGCGCTTCGGCAAGGCAACAAGGCCCCGGCAAGAGGAGCTTGTCGGGAAGACCAACCAAGGTACCTCGAGGCCCAGTAAGCGACAAGCCTCCGGACCCGACAAAATAACAGCAGCGGCAAGGCGCTTGCCGCGGCAGGCGGCCACTCTATGCCCACGCTCTAGCGCATCCACCAACGTGTCGCCCTGGGGGCTTCTCCAGGCGCGCGTGGCGGGAGGCTATGCAGCCAGCGGTGCGCAGGGGCATGCGAAGCTGACAAGATCGCCATCGTGGCGAACGGTGGCGCCCCTAATGGTCCTTTTCTACACTGTTTGGGTGATGCAGACGGGCACTTAATGCCCTTGTCCCCTGCCGTCAGGGTTAGGTAGGGTGCACTGTACAAGTAGTTGTACCAACCACCTCACTTTTTACATTTGTACCCTTCTCTGCGTTGCCACCTGTCGGTGACCCCTTTGGCGTATAAAAGGAGGCCCATGCGCAATGTAGAGGAGGTTCGGTTTGGGGGGGTTCGACTCATTCGTAACCCAGAAAGACACTACGCTCTCTCTCTAGAGCAAGAACAGAATAGAACCAGACAAGCAGCAGTAGGAGTGTTATCTCTCCGGAGAGCTCCGAAGCTGGGTAAACTGCTCGTGTGCTTCGCCTCGATCTGCTCTTCGTGTGATCTCCGCCCCCCGCCGAACCGAAAGGGGCCCGGTCCGCAGGCCCCATAGGTGTTCGAGGATCAGTTTCCCCGACACCAACAATACCCCCGAATCAAAGTAAGACGTTGGTGGTAAGAAATACTCGTGCATATCATCTACGCATAGACCTGACTCTGATACCATTGTTGGGGAACATAGTAATTCAAAATTTTCCTACGATCACGCATGATCTAACTAGGAGATGCATAGTAACGAGAGGGGAGAGTGTGTCCACGCACCCTCGTAGACCGAAAGCGGAAGCGTTTAGTAACATGATTGATGTAGTCGAACGTCTTCACGATCCAACTGATCCAAGTACCGAACATACGGCACCTCCGTGTTCAGCACACGTTCAACACAATGACATCCCTCGAGCTCTTGATCCAGTAGAGGGTCGAGGGAGAGTTTCGTCAGCACAATGGTGTGGTGACGGTGTTGATGATGTGATCCGCGCAGGGCTTCGTCTAAGCACTACGACAATATGACTGAGGTGGTAAACTGTGGAGGGGGGCACCGCACATGGCTAAGACAATTGATGTTGTGCCTTTGGGGTGCCCTCTGCCCACATATATAAAGAAGGGGGAGGAGGAGGCCGGCCAAGGGGGAGGCGCACCAAGGGGGGGAGTCCTACTAGGACTCCAAACCTAGTAGGATTTGCCCCCCTTTCCTTCCAACGGAGAGGGGAAAGGGGAAAGGAGGGAGAGGGAGAAGGAAAGAGGGGGCCCGCGCCTCCCCTTGTCCAATTTGTATTGGCGCAAGGGGGGAGCGCCCCACCTCATGTGGCCTGCCTCCTCTCCTCCACTATGGCCCATTAGGCCCAATAACTTTCCCGGGGGGTTCCGTAACCTCCCGCTACTCCGAAAAATCCCCGATCTTCTTCGGAACCATTCCGGTGTCCGTATGTAACCTTACAATATATCAATCTTTACCTCTCGACCATTTCGAGAGTCCTCGTCATGTCCGTGATCTCATCCGGGACTCCGAACAAACTTCGGTCATCAAAAACACATAACTCATAATACAAATCGTCATCAAATGTTAAGCGTGCGGACCCTACGGGTTCGAGAACTATCTAGACATGACCGAGACACATCTCCGGTCAATAACCAATGGTGGAACCTAGATGCTCATATTGGCTCCTACATATTATACGAAGATCTTTATCGGTCGAACCGCATAACAACATACGTTATTCCCTTTGTCAACGGTATGTTACTTGCCCGAGATTCGATCGTCGGTACCATCATACCTAGTTCAATCTCATTACCAGCAAGTCTCTTTACTCGTTCCGTAATGTATCATCTTGTAACTAACTCATTAGTTACATTTCCTGCAAGGCTTATAGTGATGTGCATTACCGAGAGGGCCCAGAGATACCTCTCCGATATTCGGAGTGACGAATCCTAATCTTGATCTATGCCAACTCAACAAACACCTTCAGAGACACCTGTAGAGCATCTTTATAATCACCCAGTTACGTTGTGACATTTGATAGCACACAAGGTGTTCCTCCGGTATTCGGGAGTTGCATAATCTCACAGTCAAAGGAATATGTATAAGTCATGAAGAAAGCAATAGCAATAAAACTAAACGATCATTATACTAAGCTAATGGATGGGTCCAGTCCATCACATCATTCTCTAATGATGTGGTCCCATTCATCAAATGACAACACATGCCTATGGTCAGGAAACATAACCATCTTTGATTACCGAGCTAGTCAAGTAGAGGCATACTAGGGACACTCTCTTTTGTCTATGTATCTACACATGTACTAAGTTTCTGGTTAATACAATTCTAGCATGAATAATAAACATTCATCATGATATAAGGAAATATAAATAACAACTTTATTATTGCCTCTAGGGCATATTTCCTTCATTAACTACATAAAAAACCCTTTATATGTTTCAAAAAAATTACTTGCCTCTTGTGGGCTCGAGAAGATAGGTCTAGAGGGGGTGAATAGACACTAACAAGGCAAAAGGTGCAATTTTTAATTTTTTGGAACTTAGTCAGATTTTAACATAAGTTAAGTGGAAACCAATACAATCTACACATGCATATCTAGAGTATGAACAGCAAAGAGTATACAACATGCAAGTGCAAGAAAGTAAAGGCGTAGAGTTTGGAAGATCAAACGCAATGAAGACACAGTGATTTTTGGCGTGGTTTCAATAGGTAGTGCTATCGCACATCCACATTGATGGAGATTTAAACCCATGGAGGGTAAAGACTATGTGAGTCCACGATGGGCTCCACCCACAAAGGATCCACGAAGAAGCAACCTTGTCTGTGCCATCATGGCTTTCGTCCATGAAGGACTAACCTCGGTCGGGGTAGATCTTCACGAAGTAAGCGATCTCCTTGCCCTTACAAACTCTTTGGTTCAACTCCATAAGATTTGAGGCTCCCAAGTGTTGGGTAACGTAGCATGCAATTTGAAAAAAATTCCTACGCTCACGCAAGATCTATCTAGGAGATACATAGAAACGAGAGGGGGAGAGTGTGTCGACATACCCTCATAGCCCGAAAGCGGAAGAGTTTCACAACACGGTTGATGTAGTCGAACTTCTTCTCGTTCCGACCGATCAAGCACCGAACATACGACACCTCCGAGTTCTGCACAAGTTCAGCTCAATGACGCCCCTCGAACTCTTGATCCAGCAAAGTGTCAAGGGAGAGTTTCGTCAGCACGACGACATGGTGATGGTGATGATGAAGTGATCCGCGCAGGGCTTCGACTAAGCACTACGACAATATGACCGGAAGCGTAAACTATGGAGGGGGCGTCGCACACGGCTAACAGATGTTTGTGTGTCCTTTAGGTGCCCCTCCCCACATATATATAGGTTGGAGGGGGGAAGAGGCAACCAGGGGGCGCCCAAGTAGGCCGAATTCTACTTGGGTTCCAATCCCAATTCGCCCCCTTTCTTGTTTTTGCACTAGGAGAAGGAAGGAGGAGGTGCCCCCCCTTTCTTTTCTCCCTTGAGAAGGGGAAGGAAAGAGGGGCTAGCCCTCCTCCCTTTCCTTCCAGCTAGCCCTCCTCCCTTTCCTTCCATAGGGCTGGTCGTCCTGGTGGAGGGGTGCACCAGCCCCCTGTGGGCTAGTCTGTCCCCTCCTAGGCCCATTAAGCCCATATAGCTTGCCGGGGGTTGCACGGAACCCCTTCCGGTGACCCGAAACATACCCGGTACCCCTGGAACACTTCTAGTGTCCAAATACTATCGTCCTATATATGAATATTTACCTCTCCACCATTTAGAGACTCCTCGTCATGTCCGTGATCTCATCCGGGACTCTGAACAACATTCGGTCACCAAATCACATAACTCATATAATACAAAAATCGTCATCGAACGTTAAGCGTGCGGACCCTACGGGTTCGAGAACTATGTAGACATGACCGAGACACCTCTCCGGTCAATAACCAATAGCGGAACCTGGATGCTCATTGGTTCCTACATATTCTACGAAGATCTTTATCGGTCAAACCGTAATGACAACATATGTTATTCCCTTTGTCATCGGTATGTTATTTGCCTGAGATTCGATCGTCGGTATCTTTATACCTAGTTCAAACTTGTTACCTGCAAGTCTCTTTACTTGTTCCATAATACATCATCCCGTAACTAACTCATTAGTCACATTGCTTCCAAGCCTTATCATGACGTGTATTACCGAGATGGCCCAGAGATACATCTCCGATACTCGGAGTGACAAATCCTAATCTAGATCTATGCCAACCCAACAAACACCTTTAGAGATACCTGTAGAGCATCTTTATAATCACCCAGTTACATTGTGACGTTTGATAGCACATAAGGTATTCCTTCGGTATCCGGGAGTTGCATAATCTCATAGTCAAAGGAATATGTATCTGACATGAAGAAAGCAATAGCAATAAAACTTAACGAACATTATGCTAAGCTAAAGGATGGGTCTTGTCCATCACATCATTCTCCTAATGATATGATCCTGTTCATCAAATGACAACACATGTCCATGGTTAGGAAACTTAACCATCTTTGATTAACGAGCTAGTCTAGTAGAGGCTTACTAGGGACACGGTGTTTTGTCTATGTATCAAGTTTCCGGCTAATACAATTCTAGCATGAATAATAAACATTTATAATAAGGAAATATAAATAACAACTTTATTATTGCCTCTAGGGCGTATTTCCTTTAGTCTCCCACTTGCACTTGAGTCAATAATCTAGTTCACATCGCCATGTGATTTAACACCAATAGTTCACATCTTTATGTGATTAACACCCATAGTTCACATCGCCATGTGACCAATACCCAAAGGGTTTACTAGAGTCAATAATCTAGTTCACATCGCTATGTGATTAACACCTAAAGAGGACAAGGGTGTGATCATGTTTTGCTTGTGAGAAATTTAGTCAACGGGTCCGCCACATTCAGATCCATGTGTATTTTGCAAATTTCTATGTCTATAATGCTCTGCATGGAGCTACTCTAGCTTAATTGCTCCCATGTTCAATACATATCTAGATTGAGACTTAGATTCATCTAGATCAGTGTCAAAGCTTGCATTGACGTAACTCCTTACGACAAACTCTTTATCACCTCCATAACCAAGAAATATTTCCTTGGTCCTCTTTAAGTACCTAAGGATAATTTTAACCGCTGTCCAGTGATCTACTCATGGATCACTATTGTACCCCCTTGCCAAACTCATGGCAAGGGACACAATAGGTCTGGTACATGACATGGCATACTTTATAGAACCTAAGACTTAGGCATAGGGAATGACTTTCATTCTCTCTATAAATTCTGCCGTGGTCGGGTTTTGAGTCTTACTCAACTTCACATCTTGTAATGCAGGCGAGAACCCTTTCTTTGACTGATCCATTTTGAACTTCTTCAAAACCTATCAAGGTATGTGCTTGTGGAAGTCCAATTAAGCGTCTTGATCTATCTCTATAGATCTTGATGCCCAATATGTATAAGCAGCTTCACTGAGGTCTTTTATTGAAAAACTTTTATTCAAGTATCCTTTTATGCTATCCAAAAATTCTATATCATTTCCAATCAACAATATGTCATCCACATATAATATTAGAAATGCTACAGAGCTCCCACTCACTTTCTTGTAAATACAGGCTTCTCCAAAAGTATGTATAAAACCATATGCTTTGATCACATTATCAAAGTGTATATTCCAACTCTGAGATGCTTGCACCAGTCCATAGATGGATCGCTGGAGCTTGCACACTTTGCACCTTTTGGACCGACAAAACCTTCTCGTTGCATCATATACAACTCTTCTTTGAGAAATCCATTAAGGAATGCAATTCTGACGTCCATTTGCCAGATTTCATAATCATAAAATGCAGCAATTACTAATATGATTCGGACAGACTTAAGCATCGCTATGGGTGAGAAAGTATCATTGTAGTCAACTCCTTGAACTTGTCGAAAACCTTTCACGACAAGTCGAGCTTTGTAGACAGTAACATTACCATCAGTATCAGTCTTCTTCTTGAAGATCCATTTATTCTCTATGGCTTCCCGATCATCGGGCAAGTCAAGCGAAGTCCACACTTTGTTCTCATACATGGATCCTATCTTAGATTTCATGGCCTAAAGCCATTTATTGGAATCCGGGCTCATCATCGCTTCCTCATAGTTCGTAGGTTTGCATGGTCTAGTAACATGACTTCCAGAACAGGATTACCGTACCACTCTGGTATGGAACGTGCTCTGGTTGACCTACGAGGTTGAGTAGTAACTTGATCTGAAGTTTCATGATCATTATCATTAGCTTCCTCTCTAGTTGGTGTAGGCATCACGGGAACGTTTTTCTGTGATGAGCTACTTTCCATTTTCAGAGAAGGTACAATTACCTCATCAAGTTCTACTTTCCTCCCACTCACTTCTTTCGAGAGAAACTCCTTCTCTAGAAAGGATCAATTCTTAGCAACAAAGATCTTGCCATCGGATCTGCGATAGAAGGTGTACCCAACAGTTTTTTTGGGTATCCTATGAAGACACACTTCTCCGATTTGGGTTCGAGCTTATCAGGATGAAGCTTTTTCACATAAGTATCGCAAACCCAAACTTTAAGAAACGACAGCTTAGGTTTCTTGCCAAACCACAGTTCATACGGTGTCGTCTCAACGGATTTAGATGGTGCCCTATTTAAAGTGAATGCATCTGTCTCTAATGTATAACCCCAAAACGATAGTGGTAAATCTGTAAGAGACATCATAGATTGCACCATATCTAATAAAGTATGGTTACGACGTTCAGACACACCATTGCGCTATGGTGTTCCAGGTGGCGTGAGTTGTGAAACTATTCCACATTATTTTAAATGAAGGCCAAACTCGTAACTCAAATATTTGCCTCCGCGATCAGATCGTAGAAACTTTTATTTTCTTGTTACGATGATTCTCCACTTCACTCTGAAATTCTTTGAACTTTTCAAATGTTTCAGACTTGTGTTTCATCAAGTAGATATACCCATATCTGCTCAAATCATCTGTGAAGGTTAGAAAATAACGATACCCGCCGCGTGCCTTGACACTCATTGGACCACATACATCGGTATGTATGATTTCCAATAAGTCATTAGCTCGCTCCATTGTTCCGGAGAACAGAGTTTTAGTCATCTTGCCCATGAGGCATGGTTCGCAAGTATCAAATGATTCATAATCAAGTGATTCGAAAATCCCATCTGCATGGAGTTTCTTCATGCGCTCTACACCAATATGACCTAAACGGCAGTGCCACAAATATGTTGCACTATCATTATCAACTTTGCATCTTTTGGCATCAATATTATGAATATGTGTATCACTACAATCGAGATTCAATAAACCATTTACATTGGGTGTATGACCATAAAAGGTTTTATTCATGTAAACAGAACAACATTTATTCTCTGACTTAAATGAATAACCGTATCACAATAAACATGATACAATCATATTCATGCTCAACTCAAACACCAAATAACATTTATTTAGGTCGAACACTAATCCCGAAGGTAGAGGGAGTGTGCGATGGTGATCTTATCAACCTTGGAATCACTTCCAACACACATCATCACCTTGCCCTTAACTAGTCTTTGTTCATTTTGCAACTCCTGTTTTGAGTTAATTAACTTAGCAACTGAACCGGTATCAAATACCCTAGGGCTACTATGAACACTAGTAAAGTACACATCAATAACATATATATCAAATATACTTTGGTTCACTTTGCCATCCTTCTTATCCGCCAAGTATTTGGGGTAGTTCTTCTTCAAGTGACCATTCCCTTTGTAGTAGAAGCACTCAGTTTCAGGCTTAGGTCTAGCTTTGGGCTTCTTCATGGGAGTGGAAACTTGCTTGTCATTCTTCTTGAAGTTCCCTTTCTTTTCCTCTGCCCTTTTTCTTGAAAATAGTGTCCTTGTCAACCATCAACACTTGATGCCTTTTCCTGATTTCTACCTTCGCCGATTTCTGCATCGCGAAGAGCTCGAGAATTGCTTTCGTCATCCTTGGCATATTATAGTTCATCACAAAGTTCTAGTAGCTTGGGGATAGTGACTAGAGAACTTTGTCAATCACTATCTTATCTTGAAGATTAACTCCCACTTTATTCAAGCGATTGTACTACCCAGACATTCTGAGTATATGCTCGCTGACTGAGCCATTCTCCTCTATCTTGTAGGCAAAGTACTTGTCAAAGGTCTCAAACCTCTCGACATGGGCATGAGTCTGAAATACCAATTTCAACTCTTGGAACATCTTATATGCTCCATGGCGTTCAAAACATTTTTGAAGTCCCGGTTCTAAGTCATAAAGCATGGTGCACTAAACTATCAATAGCCATCATACCGAGCTTGTCAAACATTCATAACGTCCGCATATGCTCCCGCAATAGGTCTGTCACCTAGCGGTGCATCAAGGACATAATTCTTCTGTGCAGCAATGAGGATAACCCCCAGATCAAGGACCCAGTCCGCATCATTGCTACTACCATCTTTCAACTTAGTTTCCTCTAGGAACATATCAAAAACATAGGGGAGCTACAATGCGAGCTATTGATCTACAACATAGATATGCAAATACTATCAGGACTAAGTTCATGATAAATTAAGTTCAATTATTCAAATTACTTAAGAACTCCCACTTAGATAGACATCCCTCGACTCATGTAAATGATCAGGTGATACAAATCAACTAAACCATGTCCGATCATCACGTGAGATGGAGTATCTTTCAATGGTGAACATCTCTATGTTGATCATATCTACTATATGATTAACGTTCGACCTTTCGGTCTCCAGTGTTCTGAGGCCATGTCTGTACATGCTAGGCTCGTCAAGTTTAACCCAAGTATTCCGCAGGTGCAAAACTGTCTTGTACCCATTATATGTGAATGTAGAGCCTATCACAACCAATCATCACGTGGTGTCTCAGCACGACGAACTATCGGAACGGTGAATACTCATGGAGAACACTTATACCTTGAAATTTTAGTGAGGGATCATCTTATAATGCTACCGCCGTACTAAGCAAAATAAGATGCATAAAAGATAAACATCACATGTAATCAAAATATGTGACATGATATGGCCATCATCAACTTGTGCCTTTGATCTCCATCTCCAAAGTACCTTCATGCACTAGAAAAAAAGACACATCCGTGAAATTTTGGGTCGAATGAATTTTTTTCCTGTCATGCTTATGACACTTCTATGACGATAGTTGTGACAAAGCCCAGTATCATCATAGATGTGGTGGGCTCCTACTTCTATGACAAAAAATCATGACAGAAAATGGGCTTTTCTTCCTGGGCGGGCCGGAGACGCAACTGCATGGCATTCTTTGGGCCGTCCATGACGGAAAAACCGTGGTAGAAGCAAGGGCGAGGTAAATATCGGGGAGTTCCCGGTTACGGTGGGTGATCGGCGCCGAGCGATGCGTGTTTCTCTCGTACACATATGCGCGCAGGTGTGAGGCATTGGGCTCTAACTGAACTCGAGCGAGGCATTCGCCTACTGAACCCGAGCGATTGGACTGTAGGCTACACGTTATTGAACCCGAGCGATTGATCGATGGCTGTTAACTGAACCCGATCGAGCGATTCCTTCGCTACTGCTGCTAACTGAAGTCGATCGAACCTGCTGCCTCTGGATGAATAGTGAGTGTTGTTGTGTGTGTGGGG
>NC_041392.1:129106332-129156816 GCF_002162155.2 Triticum dicoccoides | reverse complement strand
GGATGAACAGTTCCTGGTGGGGGTGGATGAATAGGACCCCGTGGTAGTAGAGGCTGTTGCCGCTGGATGAACAGTACCCCGGTCGATCGAGGTGGTTTGGGGGGTGGATAAACATGACCCCGTGGAGGGCTGGATGAACAGGACAACCCCATGGAGGGTTGGTTGAACAGTAGCCGGTGGAGGGCTGGATGAACAGTAGCCCGTGGAGGGGTGGTTGAACATGACCCTGTGGAGAGGGCTGGTTGAACAGTAGCCGGTGGAGGAGCGGTGGAGGCTGGATGAACAGGAGCCCGTGGATGAACAGTCACAGGTGGAGGCTGGAGGAGGTCGACGGTGGATGAATAGTAGCCCGTGGAGGCTGGAGGAGGTCGATGGTGGAGATGAACAGTATCCCGTCGAGTCCCATTTTGCAGTAAGCCACACCCCTCCCGATGAATAGGACCCCCATTTCGACCGTAGCGCTCCAACACAAGTCTGTTTCCTCCGTTTTGCGGTACGCCACACCCCTCCCGATCAACAGGACCCTGTTTCGACCGTAGGCACTCGAACACAAGTCCGTTTCCTCCATTTTGCGGTACGCCTCCATTTTCCTCCATTTTGTCGTAGTACCAGGGTTAAAAAGGCCGTTTCCTCTGTTCTGCGGTAAGCCAGGCCTTGTTTCCATCGGTTGTTCCATCCAAGCCGGTTGGCTTCCGATGAACACGACGTATTCCGTTGCCTCCCGATGAACACGACTCTTTCTGTTGCCTCCTCATGAACACGACGATGACACCGTTTCTCTATTCCGACCCAACCATGTACACAAGCCCTGGCCATACGTATGCATGAGTAGGCGTTCGAGACCCCGCCCGTATGTACGTACGTGGCCGTACTTTCTTTCTTGCACTCTGGCTGTACTTACGTGTACATGCTACGTGCACGCCTCTACTACGACACGTGTGCGCCTCTACTACGACACGTGCCCTTCCTTACACGGCCACGGTTCATCGCTGCAGCCTGCAGACAGACCGATCGACCAGTATGTACGTATACGTTCACGACCACAATGACAACGCTACGTACGCTTCGACCAGGTGGGTCCCGACTGTCAGGCACTTCCTTGCGTGCGAAGATGTAGCTGGTGGGTCCCAGCAGTCAGGGGGAAACTTTTTTTTGTGAAATACGGTGGCCCGTCCGGTGGGTCCCCGCTGTCAGGTGGAGGAATCATTATTTTCTGCGTAATAAGGAGACATTTCCTTGCTGCAGCCGTGGACCCAACTGTCAGCCTCTCCACGTATAGTACTCTTTTGATGGAAGTCGTTCCTTGACCACGTTGACCACGCCGCGCCGAGAGCACTAGGGCGGTGGATGACGGCGAGGCCTAGGAAGGGGACGACGCGGAGCCGGGGAAGACGCGACAGTGGATGCCCATGCGGAGAGGAGTACGAGGGTTCGCTAGTTCGGCTGTGGTGTGAGGCTGCCGTCACCGCAGGGCCTGGCCAGCGATGGGAGTAGTAGGGGGTGGTGAGGCCTTAATGGCAGCACAGCCAGCCATTGGAGGCAGGAGCAGGCGGTCTCGCCGGTGCTGGTATGGGTGGCTGGTGCAACAAGAGCAACGATTGAAGAAGCAGCAGGACCGTTCGATTCAAATCCAACGGTCAGTGCTGCCAGAATCCTTTGTTCACTAAGTTGACAAAGCCTTGCGTACGCGTCAACTTAGTAGGCCCATAGGTCAGCCTCCTAAACGGTGTGCCCCAGATGTCAGTGGGAGAAATCATTTTTTCACGTAATAAGGAGACAGTTAATTGTGTGCGGCCAGGCCAGCGGAGGGAGTAGGGTGGGCCGGTGAAGCCTGTGCGGCATCATAGCAGGCCACAAGAGGAGGGAGCAGGCAGTCCCGCCAGCGCTAGTTTAGGCGGCCGAAGCGGGAAGATCAGAGATTGAAGATGCACGTCGGCCGTTGGATGGACATCCAATAGTCACTATTGCTAGAATCATGTATTGACTGACAAAGGCTTGCGTAAACAAGTCAGCCTCGAAATCCGTGGCATGTACAACCCATTTGCTATTATTTTTTATAATTTTTACTCATTTTCTAATTCATATGGAATTTATTGCAGCCTATTTTCCATTTTTAGAATTGCTGCCCATTTTTTGGTCAGTACCAGGGTTAAAAAATTGAACTAAATATGTGCGAAATTTTGAAAATTCGCAAATTTTTGTTAAGGAACAAAATATTATTAATCCAAAAATAAGTAGCGATACTAAAACAAATTTAAAAATAAAATAGTACTATGTCATGCTAAAATCCAATGAAATATGAAATATAAGTGAAGAACAAAAACAAAAAAAGAAACTAATTTCCCATTTGCTATTTTTTTGGGAATTTTCAACCCCTTATATTACTTTTAACAGACACTAACCATACTCTTTGGCCAGGCCGAAATGCATCCCTCCTCATCTTGAAAGATTTGCAGCCCAGTAAGTCAGATGAAACAAATAGGCGTAGCTTCGGTATTCTTCAAAAAGTAATACTGGGCTACCTATTTTCCCAAAGAAAAAACTGCTGGGCTGGTCATGTTGTTAGACGAGCCACAGAGACCGCACATCCCAGTTTATAGCCCGCTCCTCTAAATTACTACTCAAAAAAAAAGTTGTGCAATTCTGTTGTTAATTGACTATACATTGAAAATGATGTGGGTCCCAGATATCAGCAGGGTGGATTAGAGTAAAAAATGAGGGGTGCATCTGAGTAGTAAAAGAGGCCCTTGCTTGTGTTCGGGATTCATGTGAGAGCCTCCCTTCTAGTTAATTATGGGCTCCTCTATTGGGCCTTCATCAGTGGGCTGGATGTTATCAACAAGTGGAAAATGTGTTTCGTACCAAAAATAGTATGTGCTACGTACGGTACGGGGCACTAAAGGATCGGACCATTTCCCTAAAAAACTAAAGGATCGGACTGTGCAACGACTTCCAAAACATTGTGTTTGCCATTCTAACAACACATTTATTCAACCAACAGACGAAATATACTACTAATTGTATATTGAAAATGGCAGCAACAGCAACCAGGGCTGGGGTGCAACAGAAGTAGTAAGCAGGCCAGAAGAGTAAAGACGCAACTCTCTCTTCCAAACCAAACAGCAGCCATCATTACAAAAGGGCTATGCATCAAACTAAATAAAGATCCTACAACACCAAGTGTACGCATCTAACTAACTAGCTCACTTAGACGTTACTATTTATTAAGCTGTGGAGATTGGCTGACGGCTTGAACCAGATGGATGCCCGACGGGGGAAACTCCAGCCAACAGGTCGAAGTCTGATACTTGCGACCCTCTCTCCTACTTTGGGCTGCAGAGCATGGCGGCACATATCAGGGTATGGTGCATGCAGAGATGCATGGTATGCTGTGTAGAGACAGTTTTGCCTGATGAATGAAACCGCACTGCCATCATGATCCTTTCCGTCGGTTATCTCCTGGTTAATCGGATAATTCAGTCCGAGAAACAAAGAGCGTGTACCAAGGCTACTTACCAGCCTCCAGTCAAAAATTCCTGAAGGCCCAGAGAAGCTGTGATCCTCCTCAAAGACCTTGCAGTGACTGTGATTGTATTCCGTGAAACAACACGTCCAGTACGTGTGAACGATCATTAATCGTTCGCCGTCGTCTGATCGAGCCAGGAACCACCTGCAACTGCCATGCCACTTTTCTTTGAAAGGTTCTGGGATTAGTAAGGGTAGGGACACCAGGCGGCCTACAACGTCATACCAAGTTGGAGTCAAATAAAAAAGGGCTCTTAATGTAGTCAATCTTAAGAACATCATGTTATGAGCATGAATATTTTTTCAATAAATGTTGATAGTAATATAAGAAAGCCATCATGATATCATAGGAAAGTAACATACTGCTGTAACAGCCATTTGTAGCGATGAATGGAGTAGGCAAGCAATACGTCCAACCATAGAAGGAGTCGACAGCGTAAATGAAGCCCTTGTGTTCAATGGCATCAGAGAACCATGGAGGATGTATGATCATGTGATGGACGTGCAGATTTATCCACTTACTGCAGTGACCTGTCAAATAGGCGAGGCCGCGGTTGAAGAACACAGTTAGCCTGAAGTCTTTATAATTCGCAGATCTTGTGGGCACTTGGCAGATTACAACCTTGAGCAAATCAAACTTGGTATCATGTTGGCTACTATAAGATTTCGAGTATTCTGGGCCGCGGTGCCAAAGCAGTGCAGTGTTAATTGAAGGAAGGGGGATCAATCGCCGGGTGTAGACCTCCAGGAGCATCCAGCCACCCCAACCGTCGACGAGCACCATCCAAGACATGTTCATGCCGACCCAGTACATACCGTTAATGTAGTTGATAGTGTCGGGGATCGGATCATAGTCAAGGGGGTTAGTGCTCGCCACCCTACGATCGTTATGCTACGTGACATGCCGTTTCTGAAGATCAGGCAGCATCAGCAAGCAAGGAGTTGGCTTAAGAAGCTACGACCTGAGGGCTTTGAGTAAACGGTACAGCCCTGACGAGCACGCGGCGAGCGACATGGTAATGAGATTGTCCACACGCGAAACAATGAGCTTGATTACCTCTGTGGGGAGTGAATTCCAGCCACTCTTTCGGTGGACGCTGCTTGGTTCTACCATTGTTAGTGCTTGGGTTTCGGACGAGGGGGAGGCCCCTTAGCAGGGACGGAAGATTGTACAAGATTATGTGCGGACAAAGATGGAGAAGCGAATATGTGTTGCGGGAAGTGGATAGGTGATGATGACTACAACACACGGCTTGACTTACGAGACACATATCAGCAGCGTAGGGTCATATCGATGCCAGACAACTTGCTTGAGTGATCACAGTACTGGTACTCCCTACAGTACCTACTACTATGCCCTAACTTTCTTGAGTAGAGTAGTAGTAGAGTAGGACTCTGCTCTACCACTAGCACCGGAGGAGTAGTATATTCTAATCTAAAATAGTTACAAACTTCAATGCCCGAGCGTGGAACGACTATGAACCGCCATCACTGCTAACTCCAATCCCCAGCAAACGTTCGCTGGGAGACATGGCAGTTGCAAACGCCCGCAACGCAGTTACAATACGTGTGTAAGGGTGGCGGTTTTGTCAAATACTATGGCTTAAAAACAGGCCATCGTTGGATGGAAATCTGACGGTTATATGGGATTCACCAGGATTGAGCTCGTGGCGAACAATTGCTAGATATCATTACTAAAAAAGGTTAAAACACCTGGGGCTATAACTTGCACTGGCTGACCACTAACAATGATACTAACATAGTTGTAAAATGGTCAAAGACCGTGTCTACGTGGTGTTTGGAATTATATGCAAAAAATTAGCAAGATTCCCGTGCATTGCACGGAACATCAAGATGGATTTTTTACAAAACACCTATTGTGATTGACCCATGCAGGAGTAATCCCATATGTAAAAACTAATGATATCTCGAGAATTTTATCAGAAAATGGTATCTCGACCATTTCATCGGAAAAATGACATCTCGAGAAAGATGATAGATAAGGTGAGGAGGAGTGGGGCGTGGTGGTGACTGGTGGTCGGACTGGGCAGAGGCATGGGGATGGACGGCGCCGGCAACGGCCACCATGCCAGATTGTTCCAGAGACTTCCTTTTTTAATTGCTCAGCAATGAGGTTGTGGGAGATAAGGATGAACGAGGCAAGGCCTTATCTATAAATGTGGAGAGAGGTGCGGGTATCTTCTGCAAAATTGTCATAGTTTGCTTTCTATCCGTGAGATATAGATCAGACGGTCTATATTATAAGATGGCAGGCACACCGTCATCACCAACTCAGTTTTTTCTTTACTCCTACTCCTATAGAAGACTCCGTTGGTGATGATGGTGTGTCTGCCATCTGCCATTTCTAACCATTAGATCTGCATGTAACGGCTGTGATGTAAGTTGTGGCCTTTTGCAACAATTCTCACTTCTCTTCTCCAGTTTACACAAAACCCCTTAGTATCTTGAAACCAACCACATTCCTCCCTTACTTCTTCAAAACAGCCCAAAGAATATATTTGGAGTGAAACATAAGATATTTTAGTGATATGTATATCAAAACTAAACTATTTTCTTTCAGATTTGTGAATATTATTATTCTACTTTCGATCTGTTGCAACGGACGGGCTCATTGTTATAAAGGTTTATCTCTTGCATCGTCCGCAACGAACACATGGTGTACTGGTCCGGGCCGGATGCTTGCAGCGCGATGGCCTGAGTTCGAATTCTGTCCTAAACTTTAGCTTTTTATATTTTTTAATATATACTTATTTCACTACTGTACTCGCAGTGGAATCCAGAGAGTACTTAGAATACAAGATTAAGGATGGATTTGTTTCTTTTTAACTTTATGTACGAATCTGTAGCCAGCCTGCAAGTCATCTACACTATACTGATAGTGGAACCCACACAGTACTTAGAATACAAGATTAAGGATGCAATTAACTTTTTATAGAGGGAGAATCATACACGCAATTAACTCAAATGGATTGGACATGACTCTATTATTCTCCAACGGCAACCGGCAAATTTCCTCCCGTGGGCCGGAGTAGGTTTCTCGGTTTGCATGCGGGTTTAACGGAGGCGTTTGATGGAGGCGAGGAGGCGTGTTCAGCCAGGCGTGCAGCGGACGGCGTAGTACTATTCGATTTGACATCTACTACTAGTATATTATAAAAAACAAATAAGATTAGTAGAGATAGAGATAAGAGTAGAGATAGAGACCAGGGAGGAGCACAATCTACTGCTTCGTGTGCTACTCCTGCGCTCCATTCGGCGGCCGCAACGTCCCCTACAACCACCCCCTCCCGCACTCCATTCGGTGGGCGCTGTTGAAATTTGGGGAGCGCACTCTCATGGCCGCTGGCAGCAATGACTTCACCGGCGACGACTTCTTCCCCGACCTCAGCAACCTCTTCCTCAACGCCAGCGGCACTGCTCCCATTGCACTGTATGTGTTGCTGTCCTTCATATTCAAAATCGTGGTAGAATTCACGTTTCTAGTCTGTGTCCTAGATTCGATCTGTTCATCTACTATGCTAGTCCACATGATTAGTTTGATCTCTGTTATGGACGTCATGATTTATTTTGTGCTTATTCGGACTAAATCTCCTAGTAACTTGCTCATATATCCAACTGGTGCAACGTCCCCTACAGCCACTCCCGTTTCATGGACGGCCTGGTCGATGCCTCCAAGGAGCCCTTCGTCTACTGCTATGAGTGCGCGATGCCATTTTGGGGCTCATCGGCGGACATTGTGCATCACCTCACGCAGGCATGCGGCGACCACTACTGGCCCTTGGCGGAGAACATCAAGTATGAGACGTGCTACCCGTTCACCGTGCCAGAGTCGCTGGAGGATCACCGCCTCCTGCTAGTCTCGGAGGAGGACGGTAGCATCTTCCTCTTGATCATGGGCATCGACGAGGCCCGCACAGGCTGCCGCCCCGTCTCTGTAGTGTGCATCAGGGGTGATGCCGCTGGCGCTGACACTGACACGAGGCTGATGTACATGTGCGTGCTCACTATTACTACCCCTCAGAGGTACGTGGGTGGTGACACTGGCTACATGAAGCTGACTAGGACTGTGCCGAGCTGGGACCTTCCCACCGATGTGGACATGGAAGACGCATGGCATGATTTCCCCACCAACTGGTGCACGGGGACTCCAAGGAGGTTCACCTAGACATTTGCATTACCAAGTTAAATGTTTATCATTAGTCTTCGCTCAATATAATACGTTGTCTAAGCATGTGGAGACTTCCATGCATGATCTTGCGCATGAATAAAAGTGTATCCATTTATGGTTTAGTCTAGAATCTTCCATGCATGAATTACAATACTGGTGAAAGACTTATGATGAACCATTTCTTACATGTCCGCTGCCCCTTCCAAGTCATCCTGATTTAATCCCTCCGTCTAAGTGTATAAGGGCATGGTTACTACTTAATAGTATAGCCAACTATTGACAATAAGAAAGTGCCATGTCATCTATAGCCAACATGTATAACAATTGATACTCAAAAACTAATTCTTAAAGATCATTTCTTGCAAAGCACAATAAGTGTTATTTCTTCACAAGCTTTGGATGCAGGTGAACAGTTGAACGCTTTTGTTTGCAAAAGATATTTTTTATCTATTTCACCCGGATGTTTGTGAGCGCTAGAGATGAAATAATATCCGAAGAAACCTATCGATACATATTACACATGAGATGACCCCCACATCCTTTGTCAAAATAAACAACTCCCCGATCAATGGATTTCACTGTTCCGTGCAACGCATGGGCACCTTACTATAGATTAGTACGACCAAAAATTGAACTAACATTATATATAGTACGATAGATCCTGATGCATGTCACCTAAAATTATATCATTGAAAACTCTGTTCAAATACGAATCCAATGATATAGTTTTTGTTGACATGCACTAACATTTTGTCAATTAAATCTTCAGTCAAATTCAATGGGGGACTAATAAACCACGACCGATGTAGTACTAGTGTAGAGGGTGGCGCTGCACGGGAGTCTCACCCTGCTCGTGGCGCGGCAGTAAAGCTGTCATATCACAAAACCCAACCACTCCCAGTAATAAGTGGCCTGGTAAAATAAATGGACAAGCAACCATCACATCCCTCCGTGTTTTTTGCATTTCATCTCTTTGCATTTACTTTCTCCGGTTCATCTCGCACACTCGATCCCTAGCTACTACTCCTAGTATCCCTAGCTACTACTCATAGGGCTAGTTCTTTTGGAGGCTTAAAAAATAAGCCGTCACTTCCCCAGCTTTTCCGATAAGACTAGTCACACTGGAGAGTAACATTTAGGCGCCTCACTCATTTATTTGGGCTTCTAAACTACTAGTACCTCTGTCCTGGTTTATTTGTCACCATTGTAATTTGTGCTAAATTTTGACCAAAGATTTAACTAATAAAATGTTAGTGCATGTGACATGCACAAACTTTTCATTAGTTAAATTTATGATCAAAATTTGACACAGATTACAATGGGGACCAATAAACCAGGACAGAGGTAGTAGTTATGGGATTACTAATCTAGAAGCCTAAAAGAACTGTCCCCTGGTACTCCTACTAGTAGTAGTACTCAAGTTGGAATTCCAATTGCATGGCACAACTTGTTAGGCAAAAATTTCGATAAAGGGTGTAGGAAGCGGTTTGGGAATTTGCATGCCTTTCCGACCAGTGAGATACTCTGTACAAAGTACGACAGAGAAATAACCACAGAGAAGGAAGCTAAAAGTAAACAATCAAACGAGCATTTTTGCATTTGTTTTGCATTGAATCGTTTCACAAGCTTGACTAGTGTTTTTTTCTACTTTTACAAAAACCGCATCGTAATGTTAAAACGTGCATTTGCACGTACATAAGTAATAGTAGTACTCCCTCTGTCTAGGTGTATAAGTCTTCCCTCCTTCTTGGTCACGGTGCACAACCAAAGATGACTTATTCACCTGGACGGAGGGAGTAGCACCGTCTGCAAGTATATATAGAGAGAGACGTGCAGTGCGATAATATATAGTAAAGTTTGTGCTATATGCACGTACTTACAAAATGCGTACGGATACAAAAGGTTTCCAAACTTTCCCTTTTACATACTTATTAAGGACGCTAATAATTCCCGAACGTTCGGGATTTATCATTTGCGTCCCAAAACTAATGAGATTGCCTTACGAAACTAAATTATACTCCTACTAAAAGCCACAACGCTCGCAGGAGCGCTTGCAGCGCGCCACGAGTGCCCTGGTGCGCGGCCGTTTCCTAGCGCGCTGACACAAAGCCTCTTCCTCAGGCTCGCAGCTCACGAGGTCCTGATTGGCGGCTTGCTGGTGGGCGAGCGCGATCTCACCGGTGTGGTGATCCGGCTCCAACAGGTACTCCTCCTTGCTGGAAGCTTGCACTCGGTCCACGTACCGCCAAGCGTAGATGAGGCACTTGTGCCCGACTGCACTTTGGGCTTTGGCACGGGCGTCCTCCGCCACCCTCACGGCCCTCGCACGAGCCTTCTGCCAAAGAGCCATTTGCCTGACTCTCTTAGACGCGACATAGGCCTGCCAGGCAGCTTGCCCCGCGGCGCTCTTCTCCTCCTCGGCCTTCTTCTCTGCCTCTATTTTGGCGCGCTCTGCCGGAGGCAAAGCCTCCCACAAGGCGACATACATTTCTTTCAAAGCTCCTCAAGGCTGGGGGGCTCGGCGGGCGGCGCGACGTTCTCCTCGTAGCGGGGAGCCGACGCGTCCTCTGACGCGCGTGCTGGCGAGATTGGGAGTGCCGACGCATCCACCTCGATGCGTCGTGGCAGGGAGCGAAACGCCAACACGTCCTCCTCGACTAGTGGCGGTGAGGAACGGACCGGCGATGTGTGACCGTCCGCGCGATGCAGCGAGGGGCGCCTAGGGCTTGGGAGGGGCGATGCCATGGTGGTCGACGTGAGAGCGAGGAGGAGGAGATAGCAATGAACGTGAGCGCTCTTCCGAATGCCGTGGGAGGCACAGTATTTATAGAGAGCAATGGCACACCTACGTAAGATATGGACTGAGCTGCATTGACTTAATTGCGGGTCCAGTTGTGTCACTGATATGTGGGCCAGACGCCTGTTGGGCCCACATGTCAGTGACCCAATGCACCTGCAGTTAAGTAACTAAAGCAGCGCCCCGTAAGATATGTTGTGTGATTAACGTAACAGTTACATGTGCATATTTGTTGGAGTAAATTACGGGGGAGGGAAGGGGTGGAAATATTGCTAGTCACAACGGATTGGACGAGCGCAGGGGAGGAGATTCATGCATGCAGATTTTTTCCACACGGGGTGGAGTGGTGGGACTGCCGGAGGGAGAAGGAAAGTCAAGCGGGCTTTCAGATTTCAAGGTGCACTAAATTATTGGATGCGATGATTAAGGCTGGCCATAGTGGTGCTAATGTGGTATCTTACTAGTTGGTATCATGCACACGGGAATAGCAAACATGCTGATGTGACAAAGAATTAAAGAAGAGAGGGGGGTTAGAGTAACATAGGTAGATACTGTATCATGTTAACTACTATGCTAGTTTGTGTCATACATGGCACTATAAAGGTAGTCCCATATCATACACTAGTATCATGCACATGATATTAGTATATGATACTTTCTACTATGAGTAGCCTAAAGAGAATATTGACTAATCTCTACTCTCTATCTCGACTATTATCTCTATTTTCTACTCTATATATTTATTTACTCCTATAAAAATCTCAGTTGGTGGTGATGGTGTGTCTGCCTTTGGACAACGTGAGCCATTCGATCTACTTGGAACCATTGGCTGAGATGTGTGTGCATAGAGACATGGCCTTGCTGATACGTCTCCAACGTATCTATAATTTTTGACTATTCCATGCTATTATATTATCAACCTTGGATGTTTTATATGCATTTATATGCTATTTTATATGATTTTTGGGACTGATACGTCTCCAACGTATCTATAATTTTTGATTGCTCCATGCTATATTATCTACTGTTTTAGACATTATTGGGCTTTATTATCCACTTTTATATTATTTTTAGGACTAACTTATTAAGTGGAGGCCCAGCCCAGAATTGCTGTTTTTTGCCTGTTTTAGGGTTTCGAAGAAAAGGAATATCAAACGGAGTCCAAACGGAATGAAACCTTCGGGAACGTGATTTTCTCATCAGATAAGATCCATGAGACTTGGACCCTCCGTCAAGAAAGCCACGAGGCGGTCATGAGGGTGGAGGGCGCGCCCCTTGCCTCGTGGGCCCCTCGAAGCTCCACTGACGTAATTCTTCCTCCTATATATACCTACATACCCCCAAACGATTGGGGACGGATCCAAAAACCTAATTCCACCGCCGCAACTTTCAGTATCCACGAGATCCCATCTTGGGGCCTGTTCCGGAGCTCCACCGGAGGGGGCATCGATCACTGAGGGCTTCTACATCATCATCCAAGCCCCTCCGATGAAGTGTGAGTAGTTTACTTCAGACCTACGGGTCCATAGTTAGTAGCTAGATGGCATCTTCTCTCTTCTTGGATCTCAATACAATGGTCTCCCCCTCTCTCGTGGAGATCTATTCGATGTAATCTTCTTTTTACAGTGTGTTTGTTGAGATCGATGAATTGTGGGTTTATGATCAAGTCTATCTATGAATAATATTTGAATCTTCTATGAATTCTTTTATGTATGATTGGTTATCTTTGCAAGTCTCTTCGAATTATCAGTTTGGTTTGGCCTACTAGATTGGCTGTTCTTGCCATGGGAGAAGTGCTTAGCTTTGGGTTCAATCTTGCGGTGTCCTTTCCCAGTGACAGAAGGGGCAGCAAGGCACGTATTGTATCGTTGCCATCAAGGATAACAAGATGGGGGTTTTATCATATTGCATGAAACTATCCCTCTACATCATGTCATCTTGCTTAAGGCGTTACTATGTTTCTAACTTAATACTCTAGATGCATGCTGGATAGCGGTCGATGAGTGGAGTAATAGTAGTAGATGCAGGCAGGAGTCGGTCTACTTGTCTCGGACGTGATGCCTATATACATGATCACACCTAGATATTCTCATAACTATGCTCCATTCTGTCAATTGCTCAACAGTAATTTGTTCACCCACCATAGAATACTTATGCTCTTGAGAGAAGCCACTAGTGAAACCTATGGCCCCCGGGTCTCTTTCTCATCATATCAATCTTCATCACTTTATTATTGCTTTGCTTTTAGTTTACTTTTATGTTTTACTTTGCATCTCTATACCAAAAATACCAAAAATATTATTTATCATCTCTATCAGATCTCACTTTCGTAAGTGACCGTGAAGGGATTGAAAACCCCTGAGTGCGTTGGTTGCATTGAGCTATTGTTTTTGTGTAGGTACGAGGGACTCGCGCGTAGCCTCCTACTGGATTGATACCTTGGTTCTCAAAAACTGAGGGAAATACTTACGCTACTTTGCTGCATCATCCCTTCCTCTTCGGGGAAATCCAACACAGTGCTCAAGAGGTAGCAAGAAGAATTTCTGGCGCCGTTGCCGGGGAGGCTCACGCGAAGTCAAGTTAAAATTTTATCTCCCGTCAATGAGCCATTTCTGGCGCCGTTGCCGGGGAGTCTACGCAAAAGTCAACATACCAAGTACCCATCACAATCCCTATCTCCCGCATTACATTATTTGCCATTTGCCTCTCGTTTTCCTCTCCCCCACTTCACCCTTGCCGTTTTATTCACCCTCTCTCTCTATCTTCCCTCTCTTTGTCTATTTGCCTCTTTTTGCCCATTTGCTTTTTGTTTGCTTGTGTGTTAGTTTGTTTGCTTGTCGTTATGACTAGTCCCTTATCTTCTCCGTTGACCCCTGAGTTCGAAATCTTTCACTTTAAACAAAGGTTAGGAGAAAACCTAAAAGGTGCCTGGTTGAGAATAATGGAATCTCATCGTAATTGTACCTTTGAAATAAATCTGAGAATTTTGCTTCGCAATTTTTATGTTGGATTAAATATGTCGCATAGACAACTCTTAGATTGCATTGCCAAAGGCAATTTTATTGAAATTGATCCCCATATTGCACTTGAAATCATAGAAGGTATAGTGGGAACACTACCTCAACAAAAGGCGCCTCATCCTACTCAGGAAGAGACACAAGTTTTTGAAATTTTTTGTGAAGTTACTAAAATCTTGCAGAAATCTCTTGAACCTCTTAAGAACATTACTGGAAATATTCAACGCATGAATATGTTGATTACCCTTTGTAATAAGCGGTTCGATTCTTTAGATCTAAAAATTTCAGAATATGAAGGGAAACATAAAGAACCTCCCGGATTTGAGCTTGATTCCGCTAAAAAATTGAAAACCAAAGATGGCAATACCTAGATCTATTCTTGCTTGTTATGCCTAGCTAGGGGCGTTAAACGATAGCGCTTGTTGGGAGGCAACCCAATTTTATTTTTATTCCTTGCTTTTTGCTCCTGTTTAGTAATAAATAAATTATTTAGTCTATGTTTTGGTTGTGTTTTTTGTGTTTAATTAGTGTTTGTGCCAAGTAGAACCGTTGGGAGGACTTGGGGAAAGTCTTGTTGAACTTGCTGTAAAAAACAGAAACTTTAGCGCTCACGAGAACTGCTGTCATTTTTATTTGGAAAGTGATATCTAGTTAGTTATTTTTGAATATGATTAATAGATAAATTCCTCACGTCCAGCAATTTATTTTAGAATTTTTGGGGTTCCATATCTTGCGCTAGCTACAGATTACTACAGACTGTTCTGTTTTTGACAGATTCTGTTTTTCGTGTGTTGTTTGCTTATTTTGATGAATCTATGGCTAGTAAAATAGTTTATCATCCATAGAGAAGTTGGAATACATTAGGTTTAACACCAGTATAAATAAAGAATGAGTTCATTACAGTACCTTGAAGTGGTCTTTTGTTTTCTTTCGCTAACGGAGCTCACAAGATTTTCTACTTTAAGTTTTGTGTTGTGAAGTTTTCAAGTTTTGGGTAAAGATTTGATGGATTATGGAACAAGGAGTGGCAAGAGCCTAAGCTTGGGGATGCCCATGGAACCCCCAAGATAATCTAAGGACACCTAAAAGCCAAAGCTTGGGGATGCCCCGGAAGGCATCCCCTCTTTCGTCTACTTCTATCGGTAACTTTACTTGGAGCTATATTTTTATTCACCACATGATATGTTTTTTGCTTGGAGCGTCTTTTATGATTTGAGTCTTTGCTTGTTAGTCTACCACAATCATCCTTGCTGTACACACCGTTTGAGAGAGCCATACATGATTTGGAATTTGATAGAATACTCTATGTGCTTCACTTATATCTTTTGAGCTTTATAGTTTTGCTCTAGTGCTTCACTTATATCTTTTAGAGCACGGTGGTGGATTTGTTTTATGGAAACTATTGATCTGTCATGCTTCACTTAGATTATTTTGAGAGTCTTAATAGCATGATAATTTGCTTAAAATCCTAGTATGCTTGGTATGCAAGAATAATAATAAAACTTTCATATGAGTGTGTTGAATACTAAGAAAAGTTTGATGATTGATGATTGTTTTGAGATATGGAGGTAATAATATCAAAGTCATGCTAGTTGAGTAGTTGTGAAATTGAGAAATACTTGTGTTGAAGTTTGCAAGTCCCGTAGCATGCACGTATGGTAAACGTTATGCAACAAATTTGAAACATGAGGTGTTATTTGATTGTCTTCCTTATGAGTGGCGGTCGGGGACGAGCGATGGTCTTTTCCTACCAATCTATCCCCCTAGGAGCATGCACGTAGTGCCAAGGTTTTTGATGACTTGTAGATTTTTGCAATAAGTATGTGAGTTCTTTATGACTAATGTTGAGTCCATGTATTATACGCACTCTCACCCTTCCATCCTTGCTAGCCTCTTCGGTACCGTGCATTGCCCTTTCTCACATTGAGAGTTGGCGCAAACTTCGCCGATGCATCCAAACCCCGTGATATGATACGCTCTTTCACACATAAACCTCCTTATATCTTCCTCAAAACAGCCACCATACCTACCTATTTGGCATTTCCATACCCATTCCGAGATATATTGCCATGCAACTTTCCATCATTCCGTTCATCATGACACATTCATCATTGTCATATTGCTTAGCATGATCATGTAGTTGACATAGTATTTGTGGCAAAGCCACCATTTATAATTCTTTCATACATGTCACTCTTGGTTCATTGCATATCCCGGTACACCGCCGGAGGCATTCATATAGAGTCATCTTTGTTCTAGTATCGAGTTGTAATCATTGAGTTGTAAATAAATAGAAGTGTGATGATCATCATTATTAGAGCATTGTCCCAAGTGAGGAATAAATTAAAAAAATAAAGGCCATAAAAAAATAGAAGTCCCCAAAAAGGCCATAAAAAAGGAGAAGGCCCAAAAAAAAGAGAAAGACCATAAAAAAGAAAGGCCCAAAAAAATGAGAAAAATAGAGAAGGGACAATGTTACTATCCTTTTACCACACTTGTGCTTCAAAGTAGCACCATGATCTTCATAGTAGAGAGTCTCCCATGTTATCACTTCCATTTACTAGTGGGAATTTTTCATTATAGAAATTGGCTTGTATATTCTAACAATGGGCCTCCTCAAGTGCCCTAGGTCTTCGTGAGCAAGCAAGTTGGATGCACACCCACTAGTTTCTTTTGTTGAGCTTTCATACATTTATAGATCAAGTGTATCCGTTGCATGGCAATCCGTACTCCTTGCATTAACATCAATTGGTGGGCATCTCCATAGCCCATTGATTAGCCTCGTTGATGTGAGACTTTCTCCTTTTTTGTCTTCTCCACATAACCCCCCTCATTATATTATATTCCACCCATAGTGCTATGTCCATGGCTCGCGCTCATATATTGCGTGAAAGTTTATAGGTTTGAGATTACTAAAGTATGAAACAATTGCTTGGCTTGTCATCGGGGTTGTGCATGATGAGAGCATTCTTGTGTGACGAAAATGAAACATGACTAAACTATATGATTTTGTAGGGATGAACTTTCTTTGGCCATGTTATTTTGAGAAGACATAATTGCTTAGTTAGTATGCTTGAAGTATTACCATTTTTATGTCAATATGAACTTTTGTCTTGAATCTTTCAGATCTGAATATTCATACCACAATTAAGAATAATTACATTAAAATTATGCCAAGTAGCACTCCGCATCAAAAATTATGTTTTTATCATTTACCTACTCGAGGACGAGCAGGAATTAAACTTGGGGATGCTTGATACGTCTCCAACGTATCTATAATTTTTGATTGCTCCATGCTATATTATCTATTGTTTTAGACATTATTGGACTTTATTATCCACTTTTATATTATTTTTGGGACAAACCTATTAACCGGAGGCCCAGCCCAGAATTGCTATTTTTTGCTTGTTTTAGGGTTTCGAAGAAAAAGGAATATCAAACGGAGTCCAAACGGAATGAAACCTTCGGAAATGTGATTTTCTCATTAGATAAGATCCAGGAGACTTGGACCCTCCGTCAAGAAAGCCACGAGGCGGTCACTAGGGTGGAGGGGGCCCCTAGGGCGCGCCCCTACCTCGTGGGCCCCTCGAAGCTCCACTAGCGTACTTCTTCTTCCTATATATACCTACGTACCCCCGAATGATCGGGGACAGAGCCAAAAACCTAATTCCACCGCCACAACTTTCTGTATCCATGAGATCCCATCTTTGGGCCTGTTCCGGAGCTCTCCGGAGGGGGCATCGATCATGGAGGGCTTCTACATTAGCATCCAAGCCCCTCCGATGAAGTATGAGTAGTTTACTTCAGACCTACGGGTCCATAGTTAGTAGCTAGATGGCTTCTTCTCTCTTTTTGGATCTCAATACAATGTTTTCCCCCTCTCTCGTGGAGATCTATTCGATGTAATCTTCTTTTTGCGGTGTGTTTGTTGAGACCGATGAATTGTGGGTTTATGATCAAGTCTATCTATGAATAATATTTGAATCTTCTCTGAATTCTTTTATGTATGATTGGTTAGCTTTTCAAGTCTCTTCGAATTATCAGTTTGGTTTGGCCTACTAGATTGGTTGTTCTTGCCATGGGAGAAGTGCTTAGCTTTTGGTTCGATCTTGCAGTGTCCTTTCCCAGTGACAGAAGGGGCAGCAAGGCACGTATTGTATCGTTGCCATCGAGGATAACAATATGGGTTTTTTATCATATTGCATGAAACTATCCCTCTACATCATGTCATCTTGCTTAAGGTGTTACTCTATTTTTAACTTAATACTCTAGATGCATGCTGGATAGCGGTCGATGAGTGGAGTAATAGTAGTAGATGCAGGCAGGAGTCGGTCTACTTGTCTCGGACGTCATGCCTATATACATGATAATACCTAGATATTCTCATAACTATGCTCAATTCTGTCAATTGCTCAACAGTAATTTGTTCACCCACCGTAGAATACTTATGCTCTTGAGAGAAGCCACTAGCGAAACATATGGCCCCCGGGTCTCTTTCTCATCATATCAATTTCCATCACTTTATTATTGCTTTGCTTTTACTTTGCTTTTACTTTTTACTTTGCATCTCTATACCAAAAATACCAAAAATATTATTTATCATCTCTATCAGATCTCACTTTCGTAAGTGACCGTGAAGGGATTGACAACCCCTGAGCGCGTTGGTTGCATTGATGTCAGGACCCCGACTTGATGTCACATCGATCTAGCCGGTAACACCTCATATCACTTTGCGGCCTCACGCACGGTATCCCCACGGGTGTCGCCTTACCTTTGCCCGGGACCGTTTGCGCCTTTTAGCTCACGTATATGATAGTGTCGCTAGCATCCATATGATAAAGAGCCCGGGCTGACATGACTAGTCGTAAACCCAAAGTGGCACAGACTTACAGGGACAGGCATCCCTGACCCAGCTTCGAACGTGTCGGTCATCAGCAAGTGGGTCCGGGCTGTAGCACTGGGCTAGCAGGACTCCGGTAAACTGGGCTGTAGCGGGCTAACAGGACTCCGGTACTCAAAGCGTGACATTTCCCCGAAGGGACAGACACAGGAACGAAGAAGGACACATGCCGGCCAGCCTAAGTGTTCCGGAGCAGTAGCAAGCTACCATGGCTCAGTGGAAACACTAGGAGACATTTCCCGGTAAGAGAGGCTACTAAAGATAAACAACTAGATGGTCAGATCCCACACATACCAAGCATTTCAATAACATACACACAATATGCTCGGTATGTGCAAATACAACATGGCATCACAACATGACTCTACAATTCAAGTATTTATTCATTAGGCTCCGAGGAGCGAGATATTACAAACATAGGTCTCATGACCCAACATTCAGAGTATACAAGTCAAAGCACAAACGGAAACTATCATGTCTGAGTACAGACCACTATAAATGAAAAAGGCTGAGAAGCCTGACTATCTGCCAGATACTGCCGAGGGCACAAGATCGTAGCTGAGGTAACAAGCTAAACGTCGAAGTCCACGTGAAACTACTAGCGAGACCGAAGTCTCTTTGCAAAAACATAAATAGGCAAACGTGAGTACAAATGTACCCAGCAAGACTTACATCAGAACTATCTACATATGCATCATTATCAACAAAGGGGATGGTGGGGTTTAACTGCAGCAAGCCAGCTTTGACTCGGTGGCTATCCTGAACTACAACTGCGAGTAACTCTTTTGAGGTGGCGCACACGAGTCCACATATTCACCATATCAATACACCACTATGGATCCGCTCCCGTCTCCCTACGAGAACGCCATCCATAGCACTCACGCTTATCTTGCGCATTTTAAAGTATCCACTTTCACTTGTCTATGAACTGATATAAGCAACCCAGAGGTCCTTTTCCGTGGACACGGCTATTCGAATAGATGATGTTAACCCTGCAGGGGTGTACTTCTTCACACACGCTCTCACCACTTACCGCCGTTTACACGACATGTACTCGGCAACCTTCAAGCGGAAGCCCAACGTGGGTGTCGGCCACGGCCTGCCTAAACACTCAAGTCTCTAGTCCAGGTTTATCGCCTATTCGGGTTCCATCCATGAGGAGATCCGGCCGGAGTTTCGCTCACAGCCCCAAACGATGTGTACAGGGTTCCGTGACACCAAACGGGTGCCCGGTTTACCCGGCCACGTGCCTACCGCATCACAGCCCACCCCTACGGTCAGCGCTGTCCACGGCCTCCAGCATACTACAAACACCAGAAACTACTTGCAACTCCTGGACAGAGGACAAGGGTGATTAAGAAACCGAGAGGGTCCATTGGTTTCGGGCCCAATGCGTGGTAGTAGCTGAATCATGGATCACAAACACAGAACTCAGTTCCTGAGGACGGCCGCAATGAGACAACCCACCATGTACTCCTACATGGCCTCTCACCGCTAGCTTTACCAAATCGTATTCACACACTTAGCTCACACACAGTAGGACATGTTCACACACCTCTGATTCATCCCGGATGAATCAGACCTGACTCAACTCTAAGCAGTAGCAGGCGTGACAAACAAGCATGAATGAGTAGGCACAACAGGGCTCAAACAACTCCTACTCATGCTAGTGGGTTTCATCTATTTACTGTGGCAATGACAGGTCATGCAGAGGATAAAGGGGTTCAACTACCGCAGCATGTAACAGATGAATCGATGTTGTCCTAATGCAGTAAAAAGAGAGCAGGAGCGAGAGAGTAGGATTGTATTGGAATGAGCAAGGGGGTTTTGCTTGCCTGGCACTTCTGAAGATAACATTGAGTCTTCATCAGTGTCAACGATCACATCATCGGTGTCACGTCTATCGAGAGGGGACAAATACCGGCAACACAGAAGGGAACTCAATCAATGCAATGCACAATATGATGCATGATCATGACATGGCAAAATGAATGTGTTTTGGGCTAATGCAACTAGCAACAGATTAAATGAAGTTGGTTTGAATACAAGATTCAAATTCAAACTCCATATGTGATTATTCAAATGCCATTTAAATGATTTGTGCTAAAAAGCAGCTATAAGTTGTTCTAACATGCATGAAAATGGTACAGATGGATTCCTTGAATTTTTCTGATAATTTTTCATATATAAATTATTTAATTTGGAGTTACGGTTAATTTTCTATGAATTTTAGAAGTTTATACAATTTTCTGGATTTTCTGAATTATTTAGAATTAAAATAATTCCAGAAAATGAATTATGGCGTCAGCATGACCTCATGCTGACCCCAGCAGGTCAACGGGCGGTCCAGGTCAAACCTGACGTGGGGGGTCCACACGTCAGTGACACAGGGCTAATCCCGCGTTGACCCGGGCTTTGACCCGCTACGGGGCCCACTGTCGGTGTCACGAGGTTAGTTTAACAGGGTCATTAGTGCTAATTAGGCGTGCCACGTCGGCACGGCCGGAGTTAACCCGCCGGCGACCTAAACAACGACGGAGGCTCGCCGGACTTGAGCTACAGGCGGCGGCTGGACTCGCGGAGACCACCGGAAGGTAGCCCGTGCCCGTGCGCATCTAGGGGGCCAACGGGAGGTGCGGGGGTGGCCGGGGTTCGCCGGAATGGAGCCCGAGGCGGCGCCGGAGTTCGGCCGCGACGGGGCTATGGCCTAGAGCTCGCAAACGCGAGGGGAGAGGGAGGGGTTCTGCACGGAGGCTCACCGCGGAGCTGTAGGGAGGGTCAATGGGCTCGGGGGCGCGCCGGAGTGGCCGAATTCGACGGAGACGGCACCGGGGCCGAAGCTCGGAGATGATGACGATGGCGGCTGCTCGGGGCCCTTCCGGTCACGTGGCTCGGTGAGGGGGTTGGCGACGAGGCGCAGGAGCTCAGGAGCACGTCGGAGAGGGGAGGGGGTGGCCGTGGTCATGGCTACGGCGAGCGGCGCTCCCAGGTGCGTTCGGTGACGAGAGGGAGGGAGAACAGAGGAGGAGGAGGGGGTCCAGAGAGAGAGAGAGACGGTCGAGGGGGGTCGAGGCCGTCTCCGTGGCGTCGCGAGGGGGTCGGGGAGGCTGCCACGGCGAAGCAGGAGGTGGCCGGCGTCGGCGCGCGTGCGTCCAGCACGCAGCTGCTTCGTGCGCTGGCACGGGAAGAAGACAGGAGAAGGGGGCCAGGTGGGCTGGGCCGCGGGAGGAGCTGGGCCGGCTGGGCTGCACGGGTGAGGCCAGGTACTTCCTTCTCTCTTTTTATTTTTGTTTCTGTTCTGTTTCCCTTTTTATTTTATTTTGCCACTGTTTTCAAATTCAAAATAATTTCTTACAGTGCCAAAACATTCTGAAATATTTTATGTTACCTCTCTGGACTATTCCAGAAGTACATAAAACATTTCAAAGCATTTGAAAATATATTCATTATATATTATGAATATATCCCCAAATTCAAATAGATTATTGATTTAAATTCAGAGACCAAATAATTCCTTAAAAATATTCCAGAATTTTGGTTTGATATATAACTCTTGCCAAAATTCACAAAACTATTTTTAGGGCATTTTGGATTCACAGAATGCAATTTTAAAGGGTGCTTGCCCTTCTTTTAATTAGGGTTTTGAGGCTTCTGAATTCCTCAGTTCAAATTTCATTTGAATTTAAACATGATGCAGCAACCAAGCTAATCCAAGGCCAGGGTAAAGCTAGGGATGTGACAACTCACCCCTACTAAACAAAAATCTCGTCCCGAGATTCAAGCGTAGGGTAAGGTGAAGGGGAAACGCAAACTAGTATAATCTTCACGATCCAGGGTGCACTTCAGTTGAACGTTGATTCATTCACCATCATTGTCCTGATGTCTTGCTCTGAGAACTCCAACTAACATGACAACGAGAGGAAAGGAAAGATCCTAAAAGAATGGTTCTTCTCGAAGGTCGAACAACTCAGGATTAACTCACGGAATGAGACATAGCAACATCTCTCGGGTCGAGACACGAGATACACATCAAGAGGGGTGGAGAGAACGGATGACGAGGGTTCACTAGGTAGACAACAATTCCACACTTAAGAAGGTGGTAAACGATTGTCAACGTAGCAAGGAGTTGAGTTGCCATGATACCACGACGAAACATCCTGGAGGAGGGTGATTCGTAGATTATTACCCTAAGTGGCAAAAAGAATTACCTTTGATTCAAAGATCATTGAAACTCTTTATACCAGCCTAAGGCAATCACAAGCGATCATTTGGAGGGGGTCGATAGAATGACATACTCGGACTTGGATGATGTGGATTACCTTGTTGAAGTCAACGTAATAGATGATTTTGCTTATCACCGGAAATGGATGAGACCCATGGTAGAATGGCACATTGACGGTGCAAGCTAGGAACAAAATGCAAATGCTGGGAATGATTCTGGTAACTGGGGAAGAACCCAACAATAGAGAGTGAATTCACTGTTGGAGTGGTTATAGCATAACCGAGGAAATCTGGGGCGATCCCAGTTAGTGCCGATGATAACACGTAGCGCTTGTGCGTGCTCTCAAGAACTTGAGCATTTCCACATTCATCAAGGTTTTACCAATATCCGTGTCAAGGGTGCTGACAACACAACATACTACCATGATGAATAGCGATGGACGATGGAGATGCGAAGGAGGATAACACTTCCTCAGATTTCACCTTAGCGAGGCCAAGCAAATAAAATCTGGATGATCGACCGAGAGACATTTAGCACTCCGCTTTTAATGTTCTCCTTGATGTGCTAGTGTAACCCATTCATAGATATGGTTTGATATCTAAAACATCAAGTAAAAGGTCGGACTTCGGAAACACAAAAATCCATAGGGGCAACTAGGGAGTAAACCCTACGAAATCCCTATGGGGAGGTGGCCAACTTCTTCAATCAAGATACTACAATAATAGGTCTTTCGGCTGGGTGTGTTGGCCACGACATCCACTTTACCGGTTATCGCGCGACCAATATTATAATTCTTGGGAAATATTCCAACCATCATATCTGCCTGAGATTCAGATCTGGTTGGTGTCAGGATATTCCAGACTCATCGAGTCTAGGAAGAAAAACGGAAGTTTGCAACACAAATCGACGAGATAACGTTGCGAGATTCTCGGGAAATGAACTACGATAGCAAACTCCAAAACATGAGCTGGTTCTGCTACAAACATGTGAACACGTTGTCCAAGACAAGCATGACCACAAAGTAGTCTTATAATAAAACACTACCGAGTTCAGGAGGGGGAACCATCAACGAGGGTATCGAAGTCCTTACATAAGTCCGGATTAGCTCTTATGAAGGAACTCCTTCTCCTTGAACAAATCAACCAGTGGCTTGGTGTGCTAGGGATACATATAGATTGAAGGTTGCAAGTCTTCAAACCACAGCATTCTTCGCACGTGTGCATGACTGATTTGGAATGATTCCAAAGAAAGCAACATTGACTTTCTCGAATCCACGGCGGCAACTTGCATCAGATGCACATGAATTAAAGGAAGTCACTACCTTCATCCAAACATATGCTTCATGAGCTAGCATGAACAAATGCTTTCAAAAATTTCCAACACTAGCTTAATGTTCAACAAAATCATGGAGGAGATAAGGATGTTGTCAATGGGCTCAACAACAATTCATCCGGGTTTCCTTTTAAAAGGAATTCCATAGTTAAGTGAACACGGTGATAGCATTGGTCAGACCAAGGATGTAATGGTGTATGCTCGAGGGATCAACCACGAATAAGACAACATTACGAGCATCGTTGGTACTGATTTGACTTGACGATGGCCCACACTCAAATCAAAGGATTGATAAGACAATAGGTCCAACAACTGATCACAGGGACCAATCGATGAAGATATCATCTTTCTTCAACACACACTACACAAGAATATCCCTTTGGAACGAACTAAGTCAGGCAAGATTTTATCTTCCAACTCTCCAAGTTGTTGTCTAGCTTAACCAACTAGCTCAGGGATATCTAACACCGATCTTGGAGAGAGGGTGGTTCACAAGAAACCAACTTGATCACGAGCTCAACATAGCGGTCAGGTGACAACCTGGTAATACTTCCGAGAAGATCTTCGGAAATCACGAACCACCGGTATGTTACTAAGCTCGAGAACAATCTTGCTTTTCAGGGCAAGACGATATGATGAAATGAGCGAGGACTTGACAAAATCCTAACTCATCAATCGAAATGTGCACCAGGAAGATGGACAAGGTAGCACAATAAATCTTAGAATGATGATTCAAGAACAAACACGTTAAGAATGAGGTTATTGTCCATTTGTCTACCAAGCAACAAGGTTGCTAGGAGTATTGATTTCACACATCACGATTCACTTGTCGACATTCCGGTTGCGACAACACGGAACCGAGGGATGAATAATGATGGCGAGAAGTATCACTACATCAAGAATTCTCAAGAGCCGGTGCAATCCTCATGAAAATCCTGACATAAAGGGGGTAATACTCCAAGGCAGAACAGAGCAAAAGCTGGATTGGCATTTTGATCTGCGGAGTACAATTGTTTTGACCCAATCCTAGATATGGAAGAGGTACTGGAGTTTGTTTCTCCTAGTCATTCCGCGATAGAATGGCTTGACGGACCACAAGAGTAATAGGCATCGATAAACGAACGCACGCATACTCTTGACTATCAATTGATAGACGAGGGTCAGAATGCAACTAAAGAGAACATCTCAAAGGAACATATAATTTTTCTGAGTTGTGGATGCATAGATTAGTATGTCGAACCGAGTTCAACATATTTCTTCCGGATAACCCATGCAGAAAAGTAGAACTAGCAGAGTCACGATTTATGAATGGAGAACTCCTCAAGAATAATCCTGTTGTGATATTTCAGTTCAACGAGGAACTTCTGCCATAAGTAGTTCATGGTATTTGGAAGAAGAAGATACCACAGACTTCAAGGACTATCGCAAAGGTTACTAATATCCTGAAGGCACTAACAATTACTATCAACACGAAGTAGGTGGAGTGAATCTCGGGTTCAAGAACCCAGGAACAGAATACCTATTACTAAGTAGCATCACGGAATGCTTTCGAGGATAAAGGCCAGAATCATCACACTGGGACACCAATCATGGCTAAATTACTAGGTGATCCCCTAAGACACCTAGGGTCATAATAATAACTCCAACATATATGTCAAGGTAACGGAGTACCTCAACTCACTGATTAGTGTGGTTAATCTGGCCCATGGGAACATTGAAACGGAAAGAAAGGAGTTGCAAATGCATCAGACTACTTAGAAACCTGGGATGACTCGGACAGCATAACGGCTGTAAATGCTCAGAAAAGATTTGAGACATTCACAAAAATGAACCACTCAGAAGCACAATATCAAGGTTCCGAGATCAATAATTAACATACAGAAGTACTAGGAACTGAAACGAGGCTTAAGTCCAACAATCTATAAGTCTACGGATTGGTAACACGTGATCCTGATAGAAAGAAAAGATAGCCTAGTTCTTAATCCCCGTAGAGGAGAAGATGGTGACTCAGATCAGAAGGCCATGAGGTATAAGGAGTAAAAAGAGCCTTATGTTCCATCCCACAATCAATTCCCTTATATAACTAAAGAATTTCTAGACTCAACTTCGACCAGTTTGGCTTGGTAATCCTACAGGCAGTCAAGCTCTGATACCAACGCTGTCAGGACCCCGACTCGATGTCACATCGATCTAGCCGGTAACACCTCATATCACTTTGCGGCCTCACGCACGGTATCCCCACGGGTGTCGCTTTACCTTTGCCCGGGACCGTTTGCGCCTTTTGGCTCACGTATATGATAGTGTCGCTAGCATCCATATGATAAAGAGCCCGGGCTGACATGACTAGTCGTAAACCCAAAGTGGCACAGACTTACAGGGACAGGCATCCATGACCCAGCTTCGAACGTGTCGGTCATCAGCAAGTGGGTCCGGGCTATAGCACTGGGCTAGCAGGACTCCGGTAAACCGGGCTGTAGCGGGCTAACAGGACTCCGGTACTCAAAGCGTGACATTTCCCCGAAGGGACAGACACAGGAACAAAGAAGGAGACATGCCGGCCAGCCTAAGTGTTCCGGAGCAGTAGCAAGCTACCATGGCTCAGTGGAAACACTAGGAGACATTTCCCGGTAAGAGAGGCTACTAAAGATAAACAACTAGATGGTCAGATCCCACACATACCAAGCATTTCAATAACATACACACAATATGCTCGGTATGTGCAAATACAACATGGCATCACAACATGACTCTACAATTCAAGTATTTATTCATTAGGCTCCGAGGAGCGAGATATTACAAACATAGGTCTCATGACCCAACATTCAGAGTATACAAGTCAAAGCACAAACGGAAACTATCATGTCTGAGTACAGACCACTATAAATGAAAAAGGCTGAGAAGCCTGACTATCTGCCAGATACTGCCGAGGGCACAAGATCGTAGCTGAGGTAACAAGCTAAACGTCGAAGTCCACGTGAAACTACTAGCGAGACCGAAGTCTCTCTGCAAAAACATAAATAGGCAAACGTGAGTACAAATGTACCCAGCAAGACTTACATTAGAACTATCTACATATGCATCATTATCAACAAAGGGGATGGTGGGGTTTAACTGCAGCAAGCCAGCTTTGACTCGGTGGCTATCCTGAACTACGACTGCGAGTAACTCTTTTGAGGTGGCGCACACGAGTCCACATATTCACCATATCAATACACCACTATGGATCCGCTCCCGTCTCCCTACGAGAACGCCATCCATAGCACTCACGCTTATCTTGCGCATTTTAAAGTATCCACTTTCACTTGTCTATGAACTGATATAAGCAACCCAGAGGTCCTTTTCCATGGACACGACTATTCGAATAGATGATGTTAACCCTGCAGGGGTGTACTTCTTCACACACGCTCTCACCACTTACCGCCATTTACACGACATGTACTCGGCAACCTTCAAGCGGAAGCCCAACGTGGGTGTCGGCCACGGCCTGCCTAAACACTCAAGTCTCTAGTCCAGGTTTATCGCCTATTCGGGTTCCATCCATGAGGAGATCCGGCCGGAGTTTCGCTCACAGCCCCAAACGATGTGTACAGGGTTCCGTGACACCAAACGGGTGCCCGGTTTACCCGGCCACGTGCCTACCGCATCACAGCCCACCCCTACGGTCAGCACTGTCCACGGCCTCCAGCATACTACAAACACCAGAAACTACTTGCAACTCCTGGACAGAGGACAAGGGTGATTAAGAAACCGAGAGGGTCCATTGGTTTCGGGCCCAATGCGTGGTAGTAGCTGAATCATGGATCACAAACACAGAACTCAGTTCCTGAGGACGGCCGCAATGAGACAACCCACCATGTACTCCTACATGGCCTCTCACCGCTAGCTTTACCAAATCGTATTCACACACTTAGCTCACACACAGTAGGACATGTTCACACACCTCTGATTCATCCCGGATGAATCAGACCTGACTCAACTCTAAGCAGTAGCAGGCGTGACAAACAAGCATGAATGAGTAGGCACAACAGGGCTCAAACAACTCCTACTCATGCTAGTGGGTTTCATCTATTTACTGTGGCAATGACAGGTCATGCAGAGGATAAAGGGGTTCAACTACCGCAGCATGTAACAGATGAATCGATGTTGTCCTAATGCAGTAAAAAGAGAGCAGGAGCGAGAGAGTAGGATTGTATTGGAATGAGCAAGGGGGTTTTGCTTGCCTGGCACTTCTGAAGATAACATTGAGTCTTCATCAGTGTCAACGATCACATCATCGGTATCACGTCTATCGAGAGGGGACAAATACCGGCAACACAGAAGGGAACTCAATCAATGCAATGCACAATATGATGCATGATCATGACATGGCAAAATGAATGTGTTTTGGGCTAATGCAACTAGCAACAGATTAAATGAAGTTGGTTTGAATACAAGATTCAAATTCAAACTCCATATGTGATTATTCAAATGCCATTTAAATGATTTGTGCTAAAAAGCAGCTATAAGTTGTTCTAACATGCATGAAAATGGTACAGATGGATTCCTTGAATTTTTCTGATAATTTTTCATATATAAATTATTTAATTTGGAGTTACGGTTAATTTTCTATGAATTTTAGAAGTTTATACAATTTTCTGGATTTTCTGAATTATTTAGAATTAAAATAATTCCAGAAAATGAATTATAGCGTCAGCATGACCTCATGCTGACCCCAGCAGGTCAACGGGCGGTCCAGGTCAAACCTGACGTGGGGGGTCCACACGTCAGTGACACAGGGCTAGTCCCGCGTTGACCCGGGCTTTGACCCGCTACGGGGCCCACTGTCGGTGTCACGAGGTTAGTTTAACAGGGTCATTAGTGCTAATTAGGCGTGCCACGTCGGCACGGCCGGAGTTAACCCGCCGGCGACCTAAACAACGACGGAGGCTCGCCGGACTTGAGCTACAGGCGGCGGCTGGACTCGCGGAGACCACCGGAAGGTAGCCCGTGCCCGTGCGCATCTAGGGGGGCCAACGGGAGGTGCGGGGGTGGCCGGGGTTCGCCGGAATGGAGCCCGAGGCGGCGCCGGAGTTCGGCCGCGACGGGGCTATGGCCTAGAGCTCGCAAACGCGAGGGGAGAGGGAGGGGTTCTGCACGGAGGCTCACCGCGGAGCTGTAGGGAGGGTCAGTGGGCTCGGGGGCGCGCCGGAGTGGCCGAATTCGACGGAGACGGCACCGGGGCCGAAGCTTGGAGATGATGACGATGGCGGCTGCTCGGGGCCCTTCCGGTCACGTGGCTCGGTGAGGGGGTTGGCGACGAGGCGCAGGAGCTCGGGAGCACGTCGGAGAGGGGAGGGGGTGGCCGTGGTCATGGCTACGGCGAGCGGCGCTCCCAGGTGCGTTCGGTGACGAGAGGGAGGGAGAACAGAGGAGGAGGAGGGGGTCCAGAGAGAGAGAGACGGTCGAGGGGGGTCGAGATCGTCTCCGTGGCGTCGCGAGGGGGTCGGGGAGGCTGCCACGGCGAAGCAGGAGGTGGCCGGCGTCGGCGCGCGTGCGTCCAGCACGCAGCTGCTTCGTGCGCTGGCACGGGAAGAAGACAGGAGAAGGGGGCCAGGTGGGCTGGGCCGCGGGAGGAGCTGGGCCGGCTGGGCTGCACGGGTGAGGCCAGGTACTTCCTTCTCTCTTTTTATTTTTGTTTCTGTTCTGTTTCCCTTTTTATTTTATTTTGCCACTGTTTTCAAATTCAAAATAATTTCTTACAGTGCCAAAACATTCTGAAATATTTTATGTTACCTCTCTGGACTATTCCAGAAGTACATAAAACATTTCAAAGCATTTGAAAATATATTCATTATATATTATGAATATATCCCCAAATTCAAATAGATTATTGATTTAAATTCAGAGACCAAATAATTCCTTAAAAATATTCCAGAATTTTGGTTTGATATATAACTCTTGCCAAAATTCACAAAACTATTTTTAGGGCATTTTGGATTCACAGAATGCAATTTTAAAGGGTGCTTGCCCTTCTTTTAATTAGGGTTTTGAGGCTTCTGAATTCCTCAGTTCAAATTTCATTTGAATTTAAACATGATGCAGCAACCAAGCTAATCCAAGGCCAGGGTAAAGCTAGGGATGTGACAATTGAGCTATTGTTTTTGTGTAGGTATGAGGGACTCACGCGTAGCCTCCTACTGGATTGATACCTTGGTTCTCAAAAACTGAGGGAAATACTTACGCTACTTTGCTGCATCATCCCTTCCTCTTCGGGGAAATCCAACGCAGTGCTCAAGAGGTAGCAGGGACTAACCTATTAACCTAGAGCCTAGTGACAATTTTTGTTTTTTCCTTGTTTTAGAGTATCGCAGAAAAGGAAAATCAAACGGAGTCCAATTGACCTGAAACTTCACGGAACTTATTTTTGGAAGGGAAGCAACCCGGGAGACTTCGAGTCCACGTAAGGGAAGCAACGAGGAAGCCACGAGGCAGGGGGCGCGCCCACCCACCCTGGGCGCGCCCTCCACCCTCATGGGCCCCTTGTGGCCCTCCTGACGTATTTCTTCCGCCTATATATATCCATATACCCTAAAACGATCGGGGAGCACAATAGATTGGGAGTTCCGCCGCCAGAAGCCTCCGTAGCCACCAAAAACCAATCTAGACCCGTTCGGGCACCTTGCCGGAGGGGAATCCCTCTCCGGTGGCCATCTTCATCATCCCGGTGCTCTCCATGACGAGGAGGGAGTAGTTCTCCCTCGGGGATGAGGGTATGTACCAGTAGCTATGTGTTTGATCTCTCTCTCTCTCTCGTTTTGTTGAGGTGATACAATCTTGATGTATCGTGAGCTTTGCTATTATATTTGGATCCTATGATGTTTCTTCCCCCCTATACTCTCTTGTGATGGATCGAGTTTCCCCTTTGAAGTTATCTTATCGGATTGAGTCTTTAAAGATTTGAGAACACTTGATGTATGTCTTGCCGTGTGTATCTGTGGTGACAATGGGATACCACGTGATTCACTTGATGTATGTTTTGGTGATCAACTTGCGGGTTCCGCCCATGAACCTATGCATAGAGGTTGGCACACATTTTCGTCGTGATTCTTCGGTAGAAACTTTGGGGCACTCTTTGAGGTTCTATGTGTTGGTTGAATAGATGAATCTGAGATTGTGTGATGCATATCGTATAATCATACCCACGGATACTTGAGGTGACATTGGAGTATCTAGGTGACATTAGGGTTTTGGTTGATTTGTGTCTTAAGGTGTTATTCTAGTACGAACTCTAGGGCTGATTGTGACACTTATAGGAATAGCCCAACGGATTGATTGGAAAGAATAACTTTGAGGTGGTTTCATACCCTACCATAATCTCTTCGTTCGTTCTCCGCTATTAGTGACTTTGGAGTGACTCTTTGTTGCATGTTGAGGGATAGTTATGTGATCCAATTATATTATTATTGTTGAGAGAACTTGCACTAGTGAAAGTATGAACCCTAGGCCTTGTTTCAACACATTGCAATACCGTTTACGCTCACTTTTATCATTAGTTACCTTGCTGTTTTTATATTTTCAGATTACAAAAACCTATATCTACCATCCATATACCACTTGTATCACCATCTCTTTGCCAAACTAGTGCACCTATACAATTTACCATTGTATTGGGTGTGTTGGGGACACAAGAGAATCTTTGTTATTTGGTTGCAGGGTTGCTTGAGAGAGACCATCTTCATCCTACGCCTCCTACGGATTGTTAAACCTTAGGTCATCCACTTGAGGGAAATTTGCTACTGTCCTACAAACCTCTGCACTTGGAGGCCCAACAACGTCTACAAGAAGAAGGTTGTGTAGTAGACATCATGCTCTTTTCTGGCGCCGTTGTCGGGGAGGTGAGTGCTTGAAGGTATATCTTTAGATCTTGCAATCGAGTCTTTTAGTTTCTTGTTTATCACTAGTTTAGTCTATAAAAGAAAATTATAAAAATGGAATTGAGGGTACCTCATATGCTTCATCTTTTTAATATCTTTCATGAAAATAAGGATTCCGATAATTGTGCTCAAGTGCTATAAGAAGAATGCATTAGAATGTTTGGCACTAAGTATTTGAATGATGAGCATGATTGCAATGTTGTCAGTATGAATTCCTTGAATATCCATGATGCTAATGATATGCAAAGCCACAAGCTTGGGGAAGCTATGTTTGATGAAGATGATATTTTTTGTCCCCCAAGTTTTGATGAGAAAATCTATTATGATGAAAGCATGCCTCCTATTTATGATGATTGTATTGATGAAAATGGATTTGGAGAGGTCATGACTTTATTTTGTGATGAATCCACTATTTCAGAAGAGGTTCCAATTGATTATGAGAACAAAGTTGCTATCTATGATGATTATTGTGATGACTTGTATGCTATAAAGTATAATGATAACCATGAAAGTTGTCATCATGATTTTTGTTTTCAATTGGATTATGCCTCACATGATAGTTATTTTGTTGAGTTTGCTCCCACTACTATTCATGAGAAGAAGTTTGCTTATGTGAAGAGTAGTAAATTTTCTATGCTTGTAGATCATGAAAAGAATGATTTATGTGCTGGTTATATTGTTGAATTCATTCATGATGCTACTGAAAATTATTATGCGGGAGGAACATATGCTTGTAGGAATTGCAATAATATCAAGTTTCCTCTCTACATGTTGAAAATCTTGAAGTGTTGCTTGTTTTACCTTCCTATGCAAGTTGATTGTTGTTCCCACAAGTTGTTTGCTCACAAAATTCCTATGCATAGGAAGTGGGTTAGACTTAAATGTGCTAGTCATATTCTTCATGATGCTCTCTTTATGTTACAATTCTTATTTTTTATGTGAGCATCATTGAAATCATCATGCCTAGCTAGGGGCGTTAAACGATAGCGCTTGTTGGGAGGCAACCCAACCTTATTTTTGTTCCTTACTTTTTTATCCTTTTTAGTAATAAATAATTTATCTAGCCTCTGTTATGATTGAGTTTTTATGTTTTAATTAGTGTTTGTGCCAAGTAGAACATTTGGGAAGATTTGGGGAAAGTCTTGTTGATCATGCTGTAAAAAACAGAAACTTTAGCGCTCACGAGAATTGCTGCCATTTTTATTTGGAAAGTGATATTTAGTTAATTATTTTTGCAGATTATTAATAGATAAATTCCTCACGTCCAGCAATTTATTTTATATTTTTTGGGAACCAGAAGTTTGTGTTAGTTACAGATTACTACAGGCTGTTCTGTTCTTGACAGATTCTGTTTTCATGTGTTGTTTACTTATTTTGATGAATCTATGGCTAGTAAAAGAGTTTATAAACCATAGATAAGTTGGAATACAGTAGGTTTAACACCAATATAAATAAATAATGAATTAATTACAGTACCTTTAAGTGGTGTTTTGTTTTCTTTCGCTAACGGGGCTCACAAGATTTTCTATTTTAAGTTTTGTGTTGTGAAATTTTCAAGTTTTGGGTAAAGATTCGATGGACTATGGAATAAGGAGTGGCAAGAGCCTAATCTTGGGGATGCCCAAGGCACCCCAAGGTAATATTCAAGGACAACCAAGAGCCTAAGCTTGGGGATGCCCCGGAAGCCATCCCCTCTTTCGTCTTCGTTAATCGGTAACTTTACTTGGACCTATATTTTTATTCACCACAAGATATGTGTTTTGCTTGGAGCGTCATTTTATTTTATTTAGTTTTGCTTGCTATTTGAATAAAATACCAAGATCTGAAATTCTTAAATGTTAGAGAGTCTTCACATAGTTGCATAATTATTCGACTACTCATTGATCTTCACTTATATCTTTCGGAGTAGTTTGTCATTTGCTCTAGTGCTTCACTTATATCCTTTTAGAGCACGGTGGTGGTTTTATTTTATAGAAATAGATGAACTCTCATGCTTCACTTATATCATTTTGAGAGTCTCTAAACAGCATGGTAGTTTGCTTTGGTTATGAATTTAGTCCTAATATGATGGGCATCCAAGAGGGATATAATAAAAACTTTCATATAAAGTGCATTGAATACTTTGTGAAGTTTGATACTTGATGATTGTTTTGAGATATGAAGATGGTGATATTAGAGTCATGCTAGTTGAGTAGTTGTGAATTTGAGAAATACTTGTGTTGAAGTTTGTGATTCCCGTAGCATGCACGTATAGTGAACGTTATGTGATGAAGTCGGAGCATGATTTATTTATTGATTGTCTTCCTTATGAGTGGCGGTCGGGGACGAGCGATGGTCTTTTCCTACCAATCTATCCCCCTAGGAGCATGCGCGTAGTACTTTTTTTCGATAACTAATAGATTTTTGCAATAAGTATGTGAGTTCTTTATGACTAATGTTGAGTCCATGGATTATACGCACTCTCACCCTTCCACCATTGCTAGCCTCTCTAGTACCGCGCAACTTTCCCGGTACCATAAACCCACCATATACCTTCCTCAAAACAGCCACCATACCTACCTATTATGGCATTTCCATAGCCATTCCGAGATATATTGCCATGCAACTTTCCACCGTTCCGTTTATTATGACATGCTTCATCATTGTCATATTGCTTTGCATGATCATGTAGTTGACATTGTATTTGTGGCAAAGCCACCATTCATAATTCTTTCATACATGTCACTCATGAGTCATTGCACATCCCGGTACACCACCGGAGGCATTCATATAGAGTCATATTTTGTTCTAAGAATCGAGTTGTAATTCTTGAGTTGTAAGTAAATAAAGTGTGATGATCATCATTATTAGAGCATTGTCCCAGTGAGGAAAGGATGATGGAGACTATGATTCCCCCACAAGTCAGGATGAGACTCCGGACGAAAATAAATAAATAAAAGAGGCCAAAGAAGCCCAAAAAAAGAGAAAAGAGGCCATAAAAAAGAGAAGGCCCAAATAAAAAAATGAGAGAAAAAGAGAGAAGGGATAATGCTACTATCCTTTCACCACACTTGTGCTTCAAAGTAGCACCATGATCTTCATGATAGAGAGTCTCCTATGTTGTCACTTTCATATACTAGTGGGAATCTTTCATTATATAACTTGGCTTGTATATTCCAATGATGGGCTTCCTCAAAATGCCCTAGGTCTTCGTGAGCAAGCGAGTTGGATGCACACCCACTTAGTTCCTTTTGTTGAGCTTTCATACACTTATAGCTCTAGTGCATCCGTTGCATGGCAATCCCTACTCACTCACATTGATATCTATTAATGGGCATCTCCATAGCCCGTTGATATGCCTTAGTTGATGTGAGACTATCTTCTCCCTTTTTGTCTTCTCCACAACCACCCTTCTATTTCACCTATAGTGCTATATCCATGGCTCACGCTCATGTATTGCGTGAAGATTGAAAAAGTTTGAGAACATCAAAAGTATGAAACAATTGCTTGGCTTGTCATAGGGGTTGTGCATGATTTAAATATTTTGTGTGGTGAATATGGAGCATAGCCAGACTATATGATTTTGTAGGGATAGCTTTCTTTGGCCATGTTATTTTGAGAAGACATGATTGCTTAGTTAGTATGCTTGAAGTATTATTATTTTTATGTCAATATTAAACTTTTGTCTTGAATCTTATGGATTTGAACATTCATGCCAAAATGAAGAGAATTACTTAGAGAAATATGTTAGGTAGCATTCCACATCAAAAATTTTGTTTTTATCATTTACCTACTCGAGGAGGAGGAGGAATTAAGCTTGGGGATGCTGATACATCTCCAACGTATCTATACTTTTTTATTGTTCCATGATATTATGTTATCAACCTTGGATGTTTTATATGCATTTATATGCTATTTTATATGATTTTTGGGACTAACCTATTAACCTAGAGCCTAGTGCCAGTTTTTGTTTTTTCCTTGTATTAGAGTATCGCAAAAAAGAAAAATCAAAAGGAGTCCAATTGACCTGAAACTTCACGGAACTTATTTTTAGAAGGGAAGCAACCCGGGAGACTTGGAGTCCACGTAAGGGAAGCAACGAGGAAGCCACGAGGCACGGGGCGTGCCCTCCACCCTTATGGGCCCCTCGTGGCCCTCCTAACGTATTTCTTCCGCCTATATATATATCCATATACCCTAAAACGATCGGGGAACACAATAGATCGAGAGTTCCACCGCCAGAAGCCTCTGTAGCCACCGAAAACCAATCTAGACCCGTTCCGGCACCCTGCTGGAGGGGGAATCCCTCTCCGGTGGCCATCTTCATCATCCCGGCACTCTCCATGACGAGGAGGGAGTATTTCTCCCTCGGGGCTGAGGGTATGTACCAGTAGCTATGTGTTTGATCTCTCTCTCTCTCTCGTGTTCTTGAGGTGATACGATCTTGATGTATCGCGAGCTTTGCTATTATATTTGGATCCTATGATGTTGCTTCCCCCCTCTACTCTCTTGTAATGGACCGAGTTTCCCCTTTGAAGTTATCTTATCGGATTGAGTCTTTAAAGATTTGAGAACACTTGATGTATGTCTTGCTGTGCGTATCTGTGGTGACAATGGGATACCACGTGATTCACTTGATGTATGTTTTGGTGATTAACTTGCGGGTTCCGCCCATGAACCTATGCATAGGGTTGCCACACGTTTTCGTCGTGATTCTCCGGTAGAAACTTTGAGGCACTCTTTGAGGTTCTATGTGTTGGTTGAATAGATGTATGTGAGATTGTGTGATGCATATCATATAAGCATACCCACGGATACTTGAGGTGACATTGGAGTATCTAGGTGACATTAGGGTTTTGGTTGATTTGTGTCTTAAGGTGTTATTCTAGTACGAACTCTAGGCTGTTTGTGACACTTATAGGAATAGCCCAACGGATTGATTGGAAAGAATAATTTTGAGGTGGTTTCGTACCCTACCATAATCTCTTCATTCGTTCTCCGCTATTAGTGACTTTGGAGTGACTCTTTGTTGCATGTTGAGGGATAGTTATGTGATCCAATTATATTATTATTGTTGAGAGAACTTGCACTAGTGAAAGTATGAACCCTAGGCCTTGTTTCAACACATTGCAATACCGTTTACGCTCACTTTTATCATTAGTTACCTTGCTGTTTTTATATTTTCAGATTACAAAAACCTATATCTACCATCCATATACCACTTGTATCACCATCTCTTTGCCAAACTAGTGCACCTATACAATTTACCATTGTATTGGGTGTGTTGGGGACACAAGAGAATCTTTGTTATTTGGTTGTAGGGTTGCTTGAGAGAGACCATCTTCATCCTACGCCTCCTACGGATTGATAAACCTTAGGTCATCCACTTGAGAGAAATTTGCTACTGTCCTACAAACATCTGCACTTGGAGGCCCAACAACGTCTAGAAGAAGAAGGTTGTGTAGTAGACATCACTTGCCACCGGAGGTATAGCAGATATTTACCCATCTCTGCCACTGTATAAAATAGGGAACTACTCATTCCAGCCTCATTTCCTTTCTGGTTCATCTCCTTGCATTCTTGCCGGCGACGGTGAAGGTTCCTGAAGATGGAGTCCGGACTCTAGAAACCACTACAAAAACTATTCCACCGCCTCTATCTTGTCTTGGTAAGAGTAGGTGCAAATTTTGAACCGAGCCCTTTAAACTAGAAGGGAGGTAGTAGTACTCTAATAGCTAACCTTGTTGTGATGACTAGATAGGACATGTCACGCACCTGGACGGAGGAACTAGTCTGCATTGTGCATATAAGTTTTGTCTGAAGTCAATGTACCTCTACTTTGACCAAACTTCTAGTAAAATGTATCAACATTCACAATGTCAAATCAATATTTGTATACTCATTATAAAACATAGTTTCATAAAATATATATTTGGTATTGTAGATATTGATATTTTTAGTAGAAATTTGGTCAAAAACTTTGCAAACTTTGACTTGACATAAATCCTATGCGGAATAAAAAGGACAAGAGGGAGTATCATGCATGCGGAATAGGCAAAAAAATGCTCATTTATAGTCGTCCGAAGTCTCAAAGGGCGCGACCGCGCGAGGGAGGCAAATATCATGGGAGGCGTGATGGTTGACGGAATTAAGTGAAGTTACATCCATGCGCCGGCATGGCGTGCGAACGCGCAAAAGCTATACCGTCAGGCCTACGATATGGGTCTTGTAGACATGACATCTAGTGGGTCCCGCATAGTGCTCGAGAATTCTTTGGGGGCATGCAGCAATTTATCAACCGGGCAAGCCAACAACCCCACGCCGTTCGCACGCCCCACTCGTCTGGTCGTCCCCATCTTCTACCTTACAACAGTTCGCTCCCAGTTGTCTGTCCTTTCACATTACACCAGTTCAACTTCTCCTAACCCGCCTCCAAAATCCATGGCCTCCCAAATCTCCATGATCGGCGGTGAGTACAAGGTTAGAGCCATCACTGGCGATGATTTCATCATCATCTACACTCGTAGATCCGCGACGGTGGAAGCATGCCTTGCTTGCTTCCTACGCATGTTCAAAAGTTCAAAGGATGAGTGGGTCGCTGGGCTAGATGTTGAGTACACCACAGTCCTAGAAAGCGAGAAGATTCTAAAGAAGGCGGAGAAGAAGAAGCCCGTTGTGATCCAGGTTTGCGTACATAACGTGTGTTTGGTATACCACATATGCCATGCTGACGTTGAGTGCCAGGATTTTAAGAACTTCCTCATGGATTAAACAGTGAAATTCGTCACTGTAGACTATAGGAACGACAAGGATGTCCTGAGTCAGATAGGCCTCATTGTAGGCCAGCCCTTTGATCACCAGAAGGCAAGCCTGGTGTCCTCCTCTCAGCCTTCAATGCTAACCCTAGCAGCAGCCATGATTGATCACATCCTGTACGTAGCAATGGATGCCTACCTTTGTTTAAGTATCTACAAGGGATGGATGAAGAAGCAGAGCCCAGTGTCTGGTTCAAGCAAAGAAGCGTCGGGGAAGAGGAAGAGGAAGAGGGACGAGGACGAAGTCGAGGACGAGGACTCGGACTCCGAGTAAGGTGGCAGTGTTGTCTGTCATGCTGGTTCTACTGCAGTGTCATGCGGACTAGTTGCTTAGTTTAATTTCAGGGGTGTGTTGTGTTGAGCCCCCAGCAGAACTATGTTTGTGTTCTTTCTCATTATTTGAACTTTATGTTCTTTCTCGTTATTTGAACTCTTTAGTACGTACAGTAGTACTAGTACTATGTCTTACTACTGTTCTTCTTGCAGTTGGTACTACTGCTCGTATCTTCGTGTCCGTACTGTACTTAATACATTTGTACTAGTAGTATAATTTGGGTCAGTCGATTTGTGAAAGAAGTTCGATGGAGCGAAGGAAGAAGAGGATAGAGAAGCTACCCCAGTATCTATATTTGGGTGGCAGGGTGCCCATGATCTATCTTATGAGTGTTGGGTGTGGAATGCAGTTCGCCAGAAAAAAATGGATCGTGCCCGGGGTTAAACGGATGGCGGGGGTGGGGGAGCATTGCGATGGCAGGCGGTTCAGGGGAGGGCTGGGCGGCGGCGGCATGCGGTTAGGCGTGTGGCGGGCTGAGAAGCCCTTCTAGCCATCCGTGTTGCATCCAACGGCTCACAAGAGTCGACTGACCCAAATTGCTCCTTCAGATTGCAGGATCCACATGGCATTCAAGGTCTCAAAGGTAGATTCCGCGTCCGCACCTGGTTTGCGGGCTCAGCGCGGGCGCGACCAGCTTCCGCCGCAACAGCTGATACATCTCCAACATATCTACAATTTTTTATTGTTCCATGCTATTTTATTATCAATCTTGGATGTTTTATAATCATTTTATATCATTTTTTGGCACTAACCTATTGACATAGTGCCAAGTGCAAGTTGCTATTTTTCCCATGTTTTTTACATCATAGAAAAATCAATATCAAAAGGAGTCCAAATGCCATGAAACTTTATGAAGATTATTTATGGACCATAAGGAAGATGTTGGGCCCTGGTTGCACCAGGGGGGAGTCCCGAGGAGGGGACAACCCACCAGGGCGTGCCAGGAGGCCCAGGCGCACCCTGGTGGGTTGTGCCCACCTCGAGTGCCCCCCAGACCGCCTCTTTGCTCTATAAATACCCCAATATTCCCAAGACCCTAGGGGAGTCGACGAAATATTCATCCAGCCACCGCAGAGTCTAGAACCACCAGATCCAATCTAGACACCATCACGGAGGGGTTCACCATTTCCATTGGTGCCTCTCCGATGATGCGTGAGTAGTTCTTTGTAGACCTTCGAGTCCGTAGTTAGTAGCTAGATGGCTCCATCTCTCTCTCTCTCTCTTGATTCTCAATACAATGGTCTCTTGGAGATCCATATGATGTAACTCTTTTGTGGTGTGTTTGTTGGGATTGATGAACTTTGAGTTTATGATCAGATCTATCTTCTTATATCCATGAAAGTATTTGAGTTTCTTTGATCTCTTTTATGCATGATCTCTTATAGCCTCGTATTTCTTCTCCATATTTGGGTTTTGTTTTGCCAACTTGATCTATTTATCTTGCAGTGAGAAGAGGTGCCCGGTAGTGGGTTCGATCTTATGGTGCTTGATCCCAGTGACAGAAAGGGAACCGACACGTATGTATCGTTGCTACTAAGGATAAAAAGATGGGATCTATATCTACCGCCATAGATAAACGGATCTCGTCTACATCATGTCATCGTTCTTATTGCATTACTCCGTTTTTCCATGAACTTAATACACTAGATGCATGCTGGATAGCGGTCGATGTGCGGAGTAATAGTAGTAGATGCACGCAGGCACTACTAGGGAAAAGCCTAGCAGCAGCGCGGGTTTTGGGCCTATTAGCAGCGCGGGGGCCGGCGCTACAGCTAACGTAAAGAAGTAGTGCGGGCGCACCCGCGCTACTACTACGTCCGTTAGTAGTAGCGTGGGTAAAAACCCGCGCTACTACTAACCCGCGGAATTTTTTTTTGAATTTTTTGCCCGAATTTCAAAATTTCTGAATTATTTTAACCTCTAATCTCTAATCACCCTCATCGCTGCTCAATTTAATCTCTAATCACCCCTCATCATTCCAAATCATCTAACTTCCTGGACGGTCACCCATCCTCTTACTACTCCAGCCTGAGCACGCTTAACTTCCGGGTTCTATTCTCCCTCGATTCCAAGTCTGCATTTGTTGTTTTCCTGACAATAGTAAGATGTCAATCCTATTAACCCTCGGGAGTTTAGCTTGAGCATGAAGTCACACATTTCGCTGTTTGAGTTTAAAACTATTGTTCTAAACCACAATAATTATTTAGTAACACTAATATTTCTTGAATAAGGAGTTTGACCACATTTTAACCAAAGTTTGACCACAGTTTGACCAGATTTGACCAAAATTCCAAAAAAACTGAAATAATTATTTAGTAACACTAATATTCTTGAATAATTATTTAGTAACACTAACACGTCTTGAATAAGTAGTTTGACCATGGTTTGACCAGATTTGACCAAAATTAAAAAAACTGAAATTTGAGCATAACTTTTTTTCCTTTTAGAATTTGAGGATTTTCTAAAAATTTGCAAACAGGCCGTAGGCAGTCTCCATCATATGCGGATTTTCGTACTGAACATTTTGATATATTATACGTTTTTTTCTGACATCGTATGCAAAAGTTATAGCCGTTTTACATTTTCCCTACACTTTTTGCAAAACATGTCCAAATTTAAGTTTTAAAATTTTCCTAACTAGTATATGTAAGAACATAACTACATCTCGAAGGATTTTAATTTTTGAAACATTTTGATATATTATATTTTTTTCTAACATTGTATGCAAAAGTTATAGCCGTTTTACATTTTCCCTACACTTTTTGCAAAACATGTCCAAATTTAAGTTTTTAAATTTTCCTAACTAGTAGATGTAGTAATATAACTACATCTCGAAGGATTTTAATTTTTGAAGTTTTTATCATTTTCTTTTGCTTTTTACAAAACCAAAAAGGCGATCCATGGGGGGGTCGAGTTTCGACATGGGACCTTTAGTAGTAGCGAGGGATTTTACCCCTCGCTACTACTATGGCATGTCCCGGAGGGGCACTGTTGAGACCTCTTAGTAGTAGCGAGGGGTAAAAACTTAGTAATAGCGCGGGTTTATAACCCTCGCTACTACTATGGCATGGCCCAGGGGCACGGTACAGACCGCTTAGTAGTAGCGAGGGGTAAAAACCAGCGCTACTGCTATCAACTTAGTAGTAGCGAGGGTTAAAAACCCGCGCTACTACTATGGCATGTCCCGGGGGCACGGTAGAGACCGCTTAGTAGTAGCGAGGGTTAAAAACCAGCGCTACTGCTATCAACTTAGTAGTAGCGAGGTTTAAAAACCCGCGCTACTGCTACTTAGCAGCAGCGCCTGATTTTAAAGCGCGCTGCTGGTAAGATTATGTGTGTAGGCTTTTCCCTAGTAGTGAGGAGTCGATCTACTAATCTTGGACGTGATGCCTACGTAATGATCATTGCCTGGATATCGTCATAATTATTTGAGGTTCTATCAATTGCCCAACAGTATTTTGTTCACCCACCGCTTTGCTATTTTTCTCGAGACAAGCCGCTAGCAAAACCTATGGCCCCCGGGTCTCTTTCTCATATTATTTTCCTTCACGATCTATTTTATTTGCTTTTATTTTCAGATCTATTAAACCAAAAAACCCAAAAATACCTGGCTACAATTTATTTTATTTGGCGTTTGATCTATCAATATTTACAACTCTCTCCCATCAACACACTGTTTCTGGCGCCGTTACCCAAAAGGATTGACAACCCCTTTAAAACGTCGGGTTGCGAGTGGTTGTTATTTGTGTGCAGGGGTTGTTTATGTTGTTTTGCTTGGTTCTCCTACAAGTTCGATAACCTTGGTTTCATATCTGAGGGAAATACCTACCGCCGCTGTGCTGCATCATCCCTTCCTCTTTGGGGAAAAAACCAACGTAGCTTCAAGCGACATCAACAGCCACCATGCGTGCCTCCTCCGCGTGGGCGGAGACGACAACGACACGCTAGTTCCTCCTCGCAGGTGTGCTGGAGCACGCGGTCGTCCTCCTCTTCATACGCTGCGTGCATAGACGCAGCTCCACCAGCTGCTCGCATGCTTGGCAGCGCGGCGGCATCACGAGGAGGGACTGCCGACGAGGTGAGCGCGCGAGCCTTTGGCTTCATGGCACATGGATGGCGGCGACACGACGGTGATGGGCGAGAAATGGTTGGCCGGAGCAGGCGGGCACCGGCATGCGCAACGGCGGCGGCGACATATTGACGACTGTGTGTATGGGAGCTTAGTTTAGTTTTATATAGGGTTGGTCAAACTTAAAAGAAAATCTTACTAGTACACGTAAACATTAGACTGAGGCAACGCTTATATTATTTACCACAACCACGATATGGAATCCTGTGCAAGCGTGTGAATTGCGGCCGCGCGGTTGATCGAATGGTGCGTCACCGTGTCGCGCTCGAAGGACATCCACCGAACCTTTTTGTGTGTTCGAAAACAATCCCTGAATATTACTCAACTTTTTTTCCCTGGAAAAGTTCTTGACGCTACAATATTTCCATATATTTGAATTTAGCTCTAGTTCGTGTTTATTTGAATTTGGACGTTTTAGGCGCGCCCTAGTTTTTTGTAATACTAATTTTGTATGTGTGACTGAGAGAGAATGTGTGTATGTGTCCATATGTGTGTTGTGGCGGAAGGGAATGTGGAGACGGTGTGCGTGTGATAGAGACATAGAGAGGTGTGAATGTGCAAATTATCATGCATGAGGAAGACATAGACAGATGCCGATACATTGTGTATACATGAGAGAACGGTCTTCTATTTGTACTTGTGTGTGTGTGAGAGAGAGAGAGGAGCATCCGTAACACAACAACCATCTATATCGATTCGTCCGTCCCTCGCACGATCGCATGTAACACATGCATCAACGCACACATTTTGACACCCTCACCCGGCCCTTTCCCACCTCAAGGACCGCACATCGCTCTCTATCTCGCACGCACAATCTCTTCGTGAAAACCCTATTTGGCATGTAGCTTTCCGTCATACACACACATTTCTCTCCATAGGTTTGATTTCTCTCAATATCTGACACACACACATACACACACACACACACACACACCCACACTCCCCCTCCCCAGAGCACACAATTCATCCCGATCCAAGGTTATATGGCAACCACTCCCTCGTCTGCTTCTCTGCACCCCAGCATGCACAACACCTCAATATTCAAAGAGGGCATCGAGGAGATCGAAGACGGACTGCACTAGAGAATGTGGGGCCATTTGGAAGCAGGATGGTGTGACGACGGCTGACTGACTCCTCCCCCTCTCTCTCAAGCATAAAATTACCAATCACTCTCTCTCCCGCACAAAATTACCAATCCCTCTCTCCCCCGCACAAAATTATCAATCCCTAACCCATGAGATCCTTCCCCTCTCGTCCATGTTTTTCCAGCTCTCTCATCAAACCTATTGTCTCTTCTCCTTCCACGTGTACAGAATCGGATGCACACACATCTCACGTATATTACATGTCTCCATCTTTCTTACAGACCTAACTTCTTCCTCTCTCTCTCTCTCTCTTTCTCTCCCTCTCTCGTTAGGTGTGTCTCCTACTCTCTTGTCCACATACACACAATCTTTCCCGCCCTATCTGCTCCATCTTCACAAGCTCTCTCTACACATTTCATTCACACATTGGGATGTGTTCAGAATGTTGCTTTTATAATGGATGATGTAGAGTTATGGTTGATTTTGTTGCATCCTACAAAGTAATAACTATGAAATGCATTTAGATTCTCATTTGATTGGGATTATGTGAGTTTGAGCATATTGTGAAGTACTATAGACCTCGTATACATCTTGGAATTCAACAATGATTGTAACTATTGAATTGTATAGACCATTACATTCGAAGTCAGAAGCCTAATATATTTATTTCACAATTACAACAAATGATTAATTCACTACAAACTAAGAAAACAAATGTGTACTCCCTCCATTTTTATCTAAGTCCGCGTATTAGCATTGGTCAAAGTCAAGTATTCTAAACTCTCAGAAAGTTTATAACAAAAAATATTAACATATACAATAATAAATAAATACCATTAGATTCATTATTGAATGTACTTTCACATCATACATATATTTGTTATGGTAAATGTTTATATTTTTCTATAAACTTGGTCAAACTTTAGGAAGTTTGACTTCGGTCAAACCTAATATGCAGAGTTAATAAAATCAGAGGGGGTACTAGTAGTTACTAGTACTACTCGCTAGTTACTTAGCCCAATCACCCAACACGCCACACGGGGAGTTCAGTGTCACAAAATTTTGAGGTCGGCTGGAAAATCTCTTGCGATCCTGATTCGAGCAATGCAAAGTTAGCATCATAGGCTTCAGAATAGGCCTATGGATGACGCTTGATAGGGGGCTATTTTCATAACTTTAGGTTCACCCTACCCAGCCAACCCCACCCCGGCACCCAGAGTAGTACATCTGAATACTCCCCATTTTCTATCCCCACAGCAAAATAGACTTCTCCATGGCACCGCAGCCTTCGTGCTCCTCCCCTTCTCCATCGGCGCACTCGTCCACCGCAGCGCATCCGCCTCATCGATGACCTCGTACGCCGCACTGGAGCCGGTCCACCATCGTCGTCGTACACAGAGCCTCTTCCTCGGCACCGTCTTCCACGGTCTCAGATCTCCTTTCTGGAAGCCGGCGCCTAGCGCAGAAGCACAACCGTCTTGGACAATGAACTGACTCACGTTGCCGGCCATGATGCACATAGGCCGCTGCGACCATCGTTCTCCTCCTTGATTGGTAATGTGTGTGTTGAAGCACTTAATAGTACATGTGCACTTCCAATTTTGTTCATACCTACCATTCAAATTTCCTGGTTGCTATTGTTCATGTAAAAGTAATTTGTTATAGCCTCCATTGTCCAATAGAATATTAGCTTGTAATTATGTGTCGCTCCTGTATCACGCTGTGCTTGGGTAGGTTCTTCATCTGCAACCAGTAGTGTGTCAAATGATGGAAAGTTTTTTAGAACTAGCAAGATGCCCATGCGTTGCACGGAACATCAAGATGCATTTGTATGAGTAGTTTATCTTGTAGGAGAAAATGATGAACGAGGGAAGGCCTTATTTGGAAATCTGGAGAGGGGTGTGGGTATCTTTCTGCAAAATTACCATAGTTTCCTTCCTATCCGTTGGATATAAATCGGACGGCCTATATTGCAGGATGGCGGGCACACCATCATCACCAACTCTGTTTTTGAAAAGAAAAAAAGAGTAGAGAGTAGAGAAGTAGAGATAAATATAAAATATAAAATAAATATAACAGTAGAGAAGAGAGTAGAGATAAATATTGAATATAAAATAAATATAACAGTAGAGAAGAGAGTAGAGATAGCAGGGACGTCGGGAAAGGATCACGCGCGCGCGGGAAAAAGCAGCCGGGCGCGTGCTAGTTTTGGCATGCGGCATTCAGCGCGCTTTATAAAATCCAACGCCTTCCCACCGCTCTGTGCCTTGCCACAACTCTCTCCCCGCTCTGTGCCTCACTATTGCTCTCTCCCCGCTCTACGCCTCGCCACAGCTCTCTCCCTGCTCTTTCTCACCTCGCCGCCGTGTCGCGGGGAAACTTGGGGATACCGCGGCGTCCGCGCACACCCCTCGGGAGGCTTCTTCACCGAGATCCGGTTCCGCAGGATTTGCCTCAGCCTAGGCAATTTCGACACCGCCAACGAGGCCGCTCGAGTGTACGACACGGCGGCGTGGCGCCTCCGGTGGCCTCATAGAACATTAAACTTCCCCAACGTGCCGACACGAGAGCGGGTGCAGGATCTCACGCCTCTGCCGCGGCTTATCACCGACGAGGATCGTCGCGACAACCAAGAGGTGGGAGCACCATATCAGCATCGCTGCGATGGACGATGAAGCCATTTCGCTATGGTGCCTCGCATGACATCATCAACGAGCGCGAGTTCTAGGCGCAAAGGAGGGTAGAGAGGGAAAAGAGGAGGGCGGAGCGAGCCTCCTATCGCGAGGACGTGCGTACGCAAAAAGCGGACGCTCAATTCAATATGAGGCTAGGAGCAACGCCGCCCTGGGAATCCAACGATGATCGGTATCTTCACGCCTACATTGAGACGTTGGAGGAGGACATCACCGAGGAGGAGTCAGACAACAAGGAGTAGTTGAACTACCTATTTTTCTTATCTATCTATGTTATATCTATGTTGAGAACCCTCTAGTCTCTACTTCTCGATCTCAGCACTGTAAATGCTTTTTTAAAGCATCGCGCGTTGCCCTTCTATTGGAGATGCTCTAACATGGCAGACGAGTGCTTTAATGTTGCCCACAAGATTCCCGAGTATTACTACTAGTATATTTTTCTTGCCATGTTGAGATTTTAAAACCACGAGTGCGAACATGCAGAGGAGCAATGAAGACCAAACACGGGATATTGGGGACATCTTCAAGGAGCGTGGAAAGTTAAAGAGGAGTTGCACCGAACCTGTAAAATGAGTTTTGGTAAGTAACACCCTTTCAATTACTTTCATTTAGCCTCGTGTTCTTCGATGTGTATATGTTGTAGTTTCTATTTCTCTTAGCCTCGTGTTCTTCGATGTGTATATGTTGTAGTTTCTATTTCTCTTAGCCTCGTGTTCTTCGATGTGTAATAAGAAGAGTCTTAATCGCCCTAGTGCTTTCTTTTTTAGCTTGATGTAGGAAGTGGATGTTCTCACCTTGTAGTCTATTTTTATATTTTTCCTTTTGAATTCACTTCTTCGAGTCCTGTTTATCTGGCTTCTACTAAATGGATCTGGGTTGCTCTGAGTATTGATCTAAAAAAGAAGTAACTTCATGTTAGGATGCAGTTCCTACGAGGAGGGAAGTATGGTCAACCTCGAGATCATGTTTCCAAAATGAGGCTGGATTACACAAAAGTTGCCAGTTCCCTAATGATGTTGGATTAGACACAAGGTGCAAATTCCCAGATGATGCTGGATTACACACAAGTCAGGTGGAGTCGTCAACTATTCATGTCCTTGCGGCTCTAGTAAAAGCTGAAAGAAAGCGTGCAACAGCCCATGAGAATGTAGCTGAGTTCCTGAAGAAGCGAAAAGAGCAACATATTCTCTCTTCACCCAAGCCAAAGAAGAGACATAAGAAGCCAGAAAGAAGCTAGCAGAGGCAGAGTAGGCTAGGCGTCTCCTGCTATCTAAAACTGTTGTCAATACAAATTTTCCTTTATAATAGTTAGGTTCAAATGTTTATCCAGTCAGCATGCCTGTTGTGATGTCCGTGCATCAACTGATGTGGCACAAAACATATTTTTTAGGGTCATGTAATAACAACAATTACTTTCCAAACAATAACAAACGAAGCATTGGACATGGTATGGTTCACGCGCAAGCCCAACATTCCTAGTTCAAGTTCCACATCAAACTCATTTTCACAGATATCCGCACATTCATAGATAATGTCCACAACCATGATTCACTTCAGAGCCAAAAAAATATGAGGAGAGTTATAAATAAAAAAACCTCTAGTTCCTGCTACCAGTGCGAGCACAACAAGTCAAGACCATGCGTAATTAATTATATTTTGATCATTTTTTGTGTACTAAAATGCCGGACGGCTCATGGAAGGGCGTGTTGCCGGCACACACATGGATTCAATGGAGGCAGGCGGGGCAGTCTAAAGCCAGTTGCATGTGGCGAGGAGGCGTGTTCAGCTGGGCCTGCAGCGAGTGGGGCCCTCTTGGCCGACGCGCCGGTTCAATGCCTGCGCTATGAGAGGTCGCGTCCGTGTCAGAGCAATCACTCCCTCCAATCCTTTTTTGTTTGGGTATAACAAAATCTCGTTTTCCATTCATATTTTACAAGTAAAATTCGTGGACAAACTTTGGCCCAAAATACGATGGGGACTAGTAAACTAGGACGGAGCTAGTAGTTTTTTTTATCAAAGAAGGGTTTCCCCCTTCCGATTTTCATTACTGAAGACCAACATCTAAACCATAGTATGTGCCCTAGAACTACCGGGTTCAACATCTCGCAACATAAACCCATACAACCATACGCCAAGGAGGTAGCAGTTATGAATTCCATTTTCACTCCATACCAATCATTCTAAAAACTACTTAAGTACTTATAATGTGCCATTGAAAATCGGAACTCTTACCCCGCTAAAAAATGATATTTTAAATGTGGCTACTCGATCTGTGGCAACTGGCGAGCCACCGCCTCCAGGTCGTTCACCAGTGGTTTCGACCATCAACTCCTACGGATCAAATTATCACGTGAGCTGACTATTCCTACAAAGATGCGCTCCACCACGTACCCGGTACCCGCGCATGTAGCAATCGTGCACCTAGAGTTTTAGGGATTATTTGTTAACGGTGCCTATACGTAACTCTCATGTGTGCGAGACCGACTGCGTGCGTGCACCTCTTCTCTTCGTATATGTACTCCACCGTTCGTCTGGTGTCCAAAAAATTATACAGTAGTAATAACTACTAGCAATGTGCCAATGTGTTGCCACATGATCAAAGTAGATTAATACATATTCTCCGATTTGATAGAAAAAGGAGTCTAGTTTTGAAGTACGTGTATCACTAAAAATATGTTATGTTTCACTCAAAATATATTCCTTTGGCAGTTTTGATGAGATAAGGGAGGAATGTTGTTGGTTTCAAGATTCGAGAAGTGGCATATCTCTAATTTCTATTCTTACTAGCAAGATGCCCATGCATTGCACGGAACATCAAGACCTTGTGGGAGAAAAGGATGAACGATGGAAGGCCTTATCTGCAAATGTGGAGAGGACTGCGGCCAAATTGCCATAGTTTCCTTCCTATCCGTTAGATATAGATCTGATGGCCTGTATCGCAGGATGGCAGGCACACCATCATCACCGACTATGCTTTTTATAAGAGTATAGAGATAAAAAACAGAGTTGGTGATGATGTTGTGCCTGCCATCCTGCAATATAGGCCATCCGATTTATATCTGATAGATAGGAAGGAAACTATGGCAATTTTGCAAAAAGATGCCCACACCCCTCTCCACATTTTCGAATAAGGCCTTCCCTCATTCATCCCTTTCTCCCACAAGATAAACTACTCATACAAATGCATCTTGATGTTCCGTGCAACGCATGGGCATCTTGCTAGTTGTTGCAAAAAGCCCATGTGTGTGTGTGTTGTGTGTGTGTGAGAGAGAGAGGGAGAGAGGAGGAGGACGGAGTGCATGTGTGACAAAGACACAAAGAGTGTGTGTGCGAGAGGTATCATCTTAAAATGAGGCAATAGTGTGTGTGTGTGTGCACGATCGAGAGGGCGTGTCTCAAGAAGGGACGAAAAATCTACATAGATGCAAGGATAGCGAGAGAGACATGTATGCGACAGTGGAAGCACGAGTGTGTAGGTGTATAAACCTATCTGGAGGCTAGTCGATCAATGTTTGTGAGAGAAATACGAGTCAGGGTGCGGAAGCGAGAGTTTT
>NC_041392.1:129103445-129106051 GCF_002162155.2 Triticum dicoccoides | reverse complement strand
GGGGGGGGTTGTCTGATCGATAAACAAATAAATAATGTCAGTTTTATAAGTGGGATGGAGAAGGAAAGGAGACCACAACAAATGTTGTGTCTGCAGGAGAGAGTAATTTTAGTGCTATGAGTCATATCTAGAGACATATAGGGTGTGTGAGAGAACCCCATAGAGAGAAAGACAAAGTGAAAGACGAGTGAGACTATGTGTGTGGCGGTGAAAAAGAAAGCTTAGGTACCTAGTGATACCAGAGAACGTTAGAGACGTGAGAGATAACGAAAACTGTGTAATGTATAATAATAGGGAGAGTGTGACACTTCTCAAGGGAGATGTCGAGAGACCATGTTTGCGAAGATAGGAGAAACATGAAGTGAGCGTGCGGGTGAGCTGGAGAAAAGAGAATGATAGCTACATGAAGGAGCATGCGAGAGAGATGGGCATGAAAGGAGTCAACATAAAAGGGATTCAAATATTTGAATTAGAGATGATGATACATGTAATTCATACTCGAACCAAAATTGATCTATCAAACATGCATACTCATATGAATTCACGCGCATCTATGTTATTTAATATGTAGATATTACCGATCCGTACATTTTAGTAGAACATAATTTGGTTTAACTTTTTTGAATTCAATCTTATGATTTTGAGATCATTGTATTTGTAAATAAAATTAGGTGTGGATGGATGAAGTGGCGCCAAGCTTCTGGCATTCTCTATGACAAGAGAGTGCCACAAAAGCTAAAAGGCAAGTTCTACAGGACGGCGGTTCGACCCGCAATGTTGTATGGCGCGGAGTGTTGGCCGACTAAAAGGCGACATGTTCAACAGTTAGGTGTGGCGGAGATGCGTATGTTGAGATGGATGTGTGGCCACACGAGGAAGGATCGAGTCCGGAATGATGATATACGAGATACAGTTGGGGTAGCACCAATTGAGGAGAAGCTTGTCCAACATCGTTTGAGATGGTTTGGGCATATTCAGCGCAGGCCTCCAGAAGCTCCAGTGCATAGCGGACGGCTAAAGCGTGCGGAGAATGTCAAGAGAGGGCGGGGTCGACCGATTTTGACATGGGAGGAGTCCGTTAAGAGAGACCTGAAGGATTGGAGTATCGACAAAGAGCTAGCTATGGACAGGGGTGCGTGGAAGCTTGCTATCCATGTGCCAGAGCCATGAGTTGGTTGCGAGATCTTATGGGTTTCACCTCTAGCCTACCCCAACTTGCTTGGGACTAAAGGCTTTGTTGTTGTTGTTGTTGTTGTTGTTGTTGTTGTGGTTGTTTGTATTTGTAAATAAAATTATACATATAAAGGAGCAGAATTCTTTGTTGTGCTTTTGAAAGTATATATAAAAAATGATGTATATAGAATTTTATTCCAATCGAAAATGGATCCTGCCCGAACAAAAATAGAATACAAACTGGATTCGAATTGAGTTGGCACGGTAAACGTGCACTCTTGCTATGCAAAAATTTGAACAAAGCAGGGAAAGTCGCAGTAACCGCCCGAAACCAAAATCTGCGAGATGGAAATTACTGCCTATCCTTGACACGCAAAGCCTATCGGCTCGATTTCTATAGGTTTCGATAGGGGTAGGTTTGTAATTTCACTCAAATGTGACATAACCGCCTCTCACCCGGATTCATACACGGTGGGCACCAAAACACAGTGTCTCCTCGGACGAAATCGACTCCCTCCCCGATTCAAACACGGTGGGCGCCAAAAACAAACTCTCGTCGGCAGATATCCGGTGTATGCGAGATTACCGTCCTATCCCCAACCGACTAATATTGTTGTGATGTAGGAAATTTTAAACGGGGCTAAGTTTGTAAATTTCCTCGCATTTGAGATAAGCGCGCCCTGAAGACATGGTTCCCCCTTCCTCTCTCCCTCCATTTCCCCATTCATACTCCGTGGGCGCCAAAACACCCTCTCCACCCCAGCCTCCTCCGTCCGCCACCCCATCCACCGCCGTCCTCCTCGACCATGCCGGAGCTGATACCCCGACGCCGTCGTTCATTACAAGAGATCGACCTCTCTCATCCACGGCTTCGGACCGGGATCCTTGCATCCCGTCCTCTCGCTTCATCCCCGCCGTCCTCCACCTTGCCAGCGCCGCTCCTATGACCGTCTCATCCACCATGCCCCGCCGCCACCGTCTACCCTCCTAGATCTGCTTCCATGCCGCCGACAGCCATCGCTACCGCAGCACCGTCAAATTCTCAGCAGATGCATACACGGCGCCGCACTAGAGGCGGTACTCTTTCGTATCTGCTCAACTTATTTATCGCTGCAAGAAAATAGATCGCCACTGCTTTACTCTGATTTCTTGTCCAACACTTACTTGTTAGCTGAAAGCAAACATTGGTTGCGAAGTTGCCTTCGTCCGGTTTGCACCTCCAGATCCGACATGGCACGCTCAACACTATACTCGCAATGCTTATGGTTTTCCCCTTTTATATTCCACACTAGTTAAATGACAGTAGACTAAATTTCAAAATTGGGTCAGTCGATTTTTGAGAGCTCATCGGAGTTCGCCGGTGCGAAGGAAGGGGCTCGGGTGGGGACGGTGGTTGTGGGGGCGGTGGTGGGGCCTCGCCGAACGAAGAAAAC
>NC_041392.1:129068874-129103133 GCF_002162155.2 Triticum dicoccoides | reverse complement strand
GTTTGGTCGGTGTCCCGTGCGGTGTTCTGTATGGGAAGATTTAGATATGAAGAAGAAGAAGGGTTAGGAGACGTAGGATCTTCATCCAACCGCCTGAAATTTTCGACTGACCCAAATGACAAAAGTCACGCATACATGCCTTTATATTCAGCCATCATCGTAGCTGGTTAGCATTGCTCCTGAATCCATCAAGCTAAACAACGTGCCACTCATAATTCCAAACTTATTGCTCAAATACGAATCTGATATGATGCTGATATTACTAAAATAGATAAAGTTTAATTGGTCAGCTAATGTTCCTACTTTACTTCCGAAAAGCACGTGCACCAGCAACAGGGAGTTGCATTCTTATTGCGCTCTGGTTCATCATGTGGGGGCACTGCACAACGAACATTTTATTATCCAAAATCTTCTTGCTCTTCTTTAGCATGTTCCTCTTCTGTTCTTCTTTAATAAGTACTCTCTCCGTTCCTAAATACAAGTCTTTGTATAGATTCCACCATGGACTACATATGGAGCAAAATGAGTGAATTTACACTCTAAAATGTATCTGTATACATCTGTATGTGATCCATAGTGGAAATCTCTACAAAGACTTATATTTTGGAATGGAGGGAGTATGATAGTAGTACAGTATGTTCCTTATAGTGAAGATGAGCAGGGACATTTGCATTGTAGAGGTCTATACGGCCAGTGGTGATGGACACTTTGAACTCTTCGGGCCTCTTTGATTCGTAGGATTTTGTGAACATAGGAATAGGAATTTTAGTGGCCTAGCCACTTGAATCCTATAAGATTAGCAAGGAAATGCAGGGAGCTGTGTCGCCTTTGAGAGTTACACTAATATTAACAGTACCGCACCTTCTATTGATGAGAGCTAGTATCTGAAGCCTTTCTAGCCATACCGTCAATACTAGCACATATATTCCAGCAAGTTCCACTTTGCTGATTTTACTCCTGATGCTTACGGTTTTCCTGTTATATCTACACTATGATCTGTGTAGCTTCTTTGTGTCGCACTAGCAACAGTCCACTCTTGAACCTAAACAACACACCAATCATAAGTCCAAAGCTTACTTCTTCAAATACGAATTGTGATATGATACTGATATTAATTAACAGACACACATTTAATTGGTCAGGTAATGCTCCCACTTGATTTTCCAAATGCATGTGGCCACATATAGAGAGACGACATGGAATTGCATTTCTTTGGGCGTTGTGATTCATCATGAGTGGGCAACCAACATTGTATGCAATGAAGCGGAACCACAAGAATATGCTTCCTCTTCTGTTCTTTAACATGTTCCTCTTTTGTTATTCTGTATTTAGTACGTACAATATGTTCCTTGTCAGGAAGGGGAGCAGGGACATCTGCAGTCAACAGCTGATAGAGCTGGCCTATACGTGATCGATAGGCTTTCAATTAGTAGCGGCAATACAACACTATATTTTCCAGCCAGTTCTACTTTCCCGATTTATATATCATGGTTATGGTGTACCCCTTTTATGTACACTACGATCTGTCTAGTTGTTGTGTGCTCTTGTTATCATGATTTGGCAATAAATTCTCTATATAGTATATTATGAACCTATCATTATCCAACTATCCTTATCTCTGGAGCCTATGTTTTGTGTACTTGTGCCAGATTATATTAACTGGTCGTCAACCCGTGCATTTGCACGGGCTAGCATATTTATTGTCGTAACAAACATGAATTTCCACAAAAATCATGACATGGTTATTCATGTAAAGCACGACATGGTTATTTATGGTTTTTCATTCGTTTTCATTTGGCATATTTACTCATGTTAGTACATATACTAATGGACTTAGAGCCATTCCAAAAGTTTGATGTCCAATTTAGAAAATGATTATCTCCATGTATTCTACATTGGGGCACATTTCTTATAACACGTAGCTTTAGTTATAATTTCACATGTGGTTGAATTCTAGCATATTTAGAATGCTAATTTTGTTTGGCCATTCTGATTTTTGTATTTAATGCTGAAAGAAGAGATTTTACTTTTCGCTTATTTAGATAGAATTTTTGCATTGCTCGATTGAATTAATGCTTTCAAAATCACCTGCATTTGATTGGATACTAAACAATTAGGTATTTGTACGATGAATAGTTCCTCTTCATAGGATATAACATCATGCGAACTGTGATCGGGGTATTTTGTTTCTGGTTTAATAATTTATTTGCAGGAAGAGTTGATGTTCATTTGAAAATTTATTGTTAGAAAAATAAATTGATTATTCCCTTTTCTCATTTCATAATTATGTTGTTAGTTAACTTAAATTGAACCCCACTAAATTTCCTGAAATATTTTATTATTAATTGGTTTAAATTTAATTAGGTAATAATAGACGACAGTGTTGGGTGCTGATGGTCTATCATGGCGGGGAGAGGAATGATCATGGGCTTATATAATTGATTTTCATCCAAGAGTCGTACTCGTTCATGAAATTCAAGTATCATCCCTGACAAGAATTTTCTTTTGCCCATCATAGTCTTCTTCGTATAGCAAGCAACAAAGGTGGCTATGATTGAATTGTTCGACCAATTACATATACACCAAACATTCGCTCATGCGAGAGAATTTTTTTCAAACAAAGGTACATGTCTAAATTTATTAGAGATAACAATAAAATAACTACAAAGTTGGAATGAATTACCAATCATATGTTCCCATCTATTCTATTACATCCTAAATGATTAAATATCCTTTGATTTGTACCCTTTCTTTTGAGTTCTAGATACACCAGTCTTATGAATATGTTTTTCCATGATATTTTATAAACCTCACTATGACTTGTTCGGGGGCCTAGAGTCATTGTGTTCCTGAGTACCTTCCTGTTTGGACTCCCCTTAATGATGATTGTGTACTGGATCGTTATCAATACTCGTGCATCTGCGATTTACATCATGATTACCCTTGGGCCTTGACGATTCCAACTTTTTTGATATATTTGTTTCCTGACTACCTTCAGTTTTCTTTCACTTAGACTAAAGGTCTCTAGTTTTAGTTTGTACCTACCGATAATAAAATGGGCCACATGGTTAGTGCCGGGAAAAATACCACTTACATAATGAGATGTTATAAAGTTACCTTGGACATGTCTTTTTAACCGTTGGGGCAGTAGAAGCGGTTCTCTTTTCAGTACTTTTTTGTTGCCGCATCCTATGTAGTACCAGTCATCTGATGTACAGACTGATTTAATCGCTGCTTCTATTGTATAGAAAATGTCCTATTGATTGCAGTTTAAATTAGCACATAAAAATATGATAAAGGAATAAAACGTTATGGGAAAATATGTATGTTCAGATCGATATGTAACTTCATTTATTTCTTTGTTATGTGGCCTCTGTTAATGGATGGTGCCTTGCAAGTGGGCTTCCCGCAATATCTCCCATATAGTATCACTTTGCAACCAATAACTGTTTTTGCATCTAAATAAGTGTTCATGTACACGTTAGAATAAACTTTGTTCATATTATTGCAGAAAAGCAATTGCACCTCATTTATAGCTCAGTCGTTTCAGGGATATATATCCAAATCGATATAAACATTGGCCGGACCTGTAGATGAGAGCGAGTACTTTGCATGCACTTGCTATTAAATTGGGCATATAATAAAGACACATATAAATAGTTATACCCTATTCATATATAAACACATCTTTTAATTTCCTAACATTTGTTTAGATTACCATGACAACACATCCCAAACAATCTCCATCAATTTGGTTCACTGTATTACCCATTAGCCTAACATTGGGCGTATACTCCTCATGATGATCTGAATATTCAGCAGGAGATTGTGGAAGAAAACCAGGTGAACCAGTCCCAGGAATCAATCATTCTTCAGGTTTCAGATGACTTTGTTAATGCTCAGCCAGTCGATGACTTAGCGATCATTCAACAACGAGCAGTCCAGCTACAACCTCCTCTTCATGTTGACAGAGTTCTTACTGTCTTTGGCCCTATCTTACCACCTGTGATGCAATGGGAAAGAGCTTTCCAGAAGTTAATGCCAACTATTTGCTCTGCGGACATCCCAAAATGTGTGTTCAGGCTTGATTTTGGTAATCTGCTACTGTCTAAGAACTCTTGGGACATTTGTTTTGAGGGGTCAGATGTTAATCTCTCTTTGCAACCTGTGACAGAGCCCATACCCTGCATTCAACATCAGGTTTCTCTTGTCAAGAGGCCAGTTGCAGGGGCACTCTATTTTGACGACATCTCTGAACCTGTCATGGAGTCATTTGAGTTCTCTGCTCTGCCTGAGGTTACCACCAAGCGTGGCCGGAAGCCTAGAACTGCTAAGGTTTTGGTTGATACAGAGGTGCACCGCAGCGCAAGACTAAGTGCGTTACGTGATGGTTACCATAGATCTCCAAGCCGAGCTTCCCAGCAGCCCAAAACCCAGAGCTCTTTCAAGAGGCGCCGGACCAGATCATCTCAGCCGGAGGAGAATCAATCAGTGCCTCCACCAACACATGTTGCTGATCTTCAGCGTATTGGGGAACGTCTGCGCATTGCACCAGAGAAGATTTCCAAGGAAAAGCTTGAGGCTGATCCTTCTACCTCAACCAGCAGCAAGGGTTCTGATGATTAGTCACATCGGACGGCTTGATGGTCCATGGCGTACCAATATAAAGGCCATTTATCTGCACTTATGTTTTATGTTGGGGTTTTATCCAAACTGTTTAGTATGCCAGTGTAGGTCATTACGTGATCTACTTTTGTTGCTTTATGTTATGGTTTGTAATGAATCAATCTGGGTTTAGAGACTGGAAGGTATTATGTTGGAACGTGCGTGGCCTTAATTCTGAAGCACGTCAGCTCGCAGTCAAACAAAAAATTGAGGAAAGTGGTTGTTCAGTCGTTTGTTTGCAAGAAACAAAATGCATGCACATTGATCATAGGTTTATTAGAAAGTTCTGTCCTCGCCGCTTTGATAATTTCTCCTATGTGCCTTCGATAGGGGCCTCGACTGGTATGATCATCATTTGGAATTCTTCTTTCTTTGAAGGAAAATTAATTGAGGCAAGGCACTATGGTATAATTATGGAATTCCATTCTAAACATACTTCTGAAGTTTGGAACCTAGTGCCAGTATATGGTCCGTGCCAGGATCAGGCTAGGGATGATTTTGTTCAATGGTTATACAACCTAAACATCAACCCTGATGATAATTGGCTGCTTTTAGGGGATTTTAATTTCATGCGATCGTTGGAAAATCGAAACCTGCCCGGGGGTAATGTTAACGATATCTTTCTGTTTAATGAAGTGATTGGCCATCTGGGCCTGGTTGAGTTACCAATTAAAGGACGGCAATTTACTTGGTCGAATATGCAAACTAAACCTTTACTAGAGCAGATAGATTGGTTCTTTACTTCTGTTGCATGGACAGTGGACCATCCTAACACACTGGTACTACCCCTTGCACGCACGAATTCTGATCATGTTCCGTGTGTGGTCTCGATTGCTACTGCTATCCCAAAGGCTAATATCTTCCGTTTTGAGAATTATTGGATTGACTTGCCTGGCTTTTATGACTGTGTGGACCAGGTTTGGAATAAATATGTGGACAGACCCTCGGCTGCTCTAACCATTTCCTCTAAATTCAAGGCTCTGCAGTATGCACTCAAGAAATGGCACATGAATTTGTCCACAATTAAAGCACTCATTGCTGATTGCAACAAAGTAATTCTATTCTTAGATGGTCTGGAAGAGATTAGACCTTTGTCAAGACCGGAGTTTAATTTCAGGCGAATTGTGAAATTGCATTTGGAGGATACTTTGCACTGGCAATTTGTATATTGGAAACAACGTTGTACTATACGCAGCATAAAAGTTGGGGAGGAAAATTCTAAGTTTTTTCATGCAATGGCCACGGAGAGATATAGGAGAAACATAATTTCCTCCATTAAGAATGCTGATGGTGAAGTTGCCTCGGATCACCAACAACTTGCGAACATGTTTTGGTCTGACTTTAATCAATGAATGGGCTCTGCAAAAGGAATTCGCATGGGTTTTGACTTAGACACATTAATTCCGAGAGTTGATGGCCTTGAGGATCTATCCCAAACTTTTACTGATTCTGAGGTTGTGTTGTCATTAAACACATGCCGCCGGACCGGGCCCCTGGTCCCGATGGTTTTTCTGGTCTATTCTTAAAGAGATGCTGGCCAATCCTAAAGGAGGATTTCATGCAACTAGTGAAGGAGTTTTATGAGGGAACATGCAGTTTGGAATGTCTTAACACTTCCTTAATTACCCTTATACCGAAAAAGTTGAGCCCTGAAGTGGTTGGAGATTTTCGGCCAATCTCTTTGACCAACACGTGGCTGAAATTCTTAACCAAGCTGCTTGCTAATCGACTCCAGAAGGTGATCCTAAGGTGCATCCACCGTAATCAATATGGTTTTCTTCGATCTCGGTCGATCCAAGTGTGACGCCCCAAGACCGGAGCTTCAGATGCCTTCCAGGGTTTCCGGGTTTCGTCGTGTGATTTGTTTGGTTCTTTGCATTCATCATTGCATCATGTGCATTGCATCATGTCATCATGCCATCATGTCATTTCTTTTCTTAAATCAACTAAATAAATTGCATGGATCTTCGGTCCATTTAACCCGAGGGAATTCACATGGTGATTCTCTTTATAACATACCCTCCCGTTATTAGGGAGCTATATTAAATAATCCATTTTCGAAATCACCCACGAACACACTTGCAGAATAATTCCATGTATTTTATACTTCAAGTTTGGTCCCCAAACTTTGCCAATAATTTCTTTCACCGTTTTCCGTTCTCCACAAAAATTCCAAACATTTTTGGACTCTCCAAAAATGTTTTCCTAATTCAAACTCATTTGAATCACATTCAAATGTGTTCGAATGCAATCCTTCCAAACGGTGCCAAATGTATTTTTCTTGGATCAAGATCCTTTTTACGAGTCTAAGAAAAATTGGCGCCCTGCACAAAATTCTTCTCCTATCTCTCTCTATATTTCTTATTTCTCGGTTTATTTGTTAAATCAGGAATTAAAGAAGTATTTTAAAAGAGGGAGAGAGAGAGCCCAGCCTGGCCACTTGGGCCTCCTGCGGCCCATTTGGCCCAAGGCTTCTCGCAGCCTAACCAGCGCTAACCCTAGATGGCCTGAGGCCCAGCCAATCTCCCTCTCCTCCTGATCCTATCTTCCTCGAGCGCCGCCACCAGTCTTCCCGACCCCGCGCTCGTCTCCCTTGCCTGGCGCTACCCCTCTCCCCTACGCGCTTCCCCGATTCCTCCTCGTCCACTCCTCGAGCAGCTCCGCTAGACCCGCGGCGAGATCTCCTCCTCCCCGTTCGTCCTGCTCGCCGGGAGCCCGAGTCCCTTGGGTTCCCCGTTCGTTTGCTGCGATGTTTGCCCGCCGTGCCGCAATGTTGCAGAGCCACCAGCTTCGTCCTTCGCCTCCCCCGGCTCCTCTACCTCGCCGTGGATCAACGGCAGTCGCGCCATGGCCTTCCTCCTCCCACGCCCTGCTTCTCGCCGATGAACACGACCAGCACCCGACCCCCTACGCTCATCTCATTGGCCGGACGGCCACCTCGCCGGTGACCAGGCGCCACTCCATATCCGGCATGCCCCTGCTCCCTTTCTCCTCCTCGCTGCTGCTCTGCTCCGCACTGGCCAAGTTCTGTTGCTGCTCGCCTTGCTCCTCGTGCCCCGCTCTTGCCTCTGCTATGACAGGAGCCCCAAAGCTCCTTTGCTTTGCTACACGCCCATGGCGTCATTGGCGCTCGATCCTTGCCATGCTCACTGATGCCGCTGTTTTTCCCCTTTCAAATGAACGAGCAACGCCTTTGTGGGTTTTTGCCAAGTTCTTTTTGCGGAGACCTCTTCAAGACCAGGATACGCCAAGACCTGTTTGTGGATTTCGTCAAGTTCGAGCTTCGTTGAACGAGGGCTTTTGCCTTGCTCATTTTGGGACGCGCCAAGTTCCTCTTCGGAAGCACTACGTATACATGATGACACGCCAAGTACATCGAACCGTGTACAACTACCGTCAAGTGAATGTCTACCCACGTCATGTATTTGACCAAGTTCAATGACAACCTCCGAAGAACTTGAATTCGCCAAGTTTTCACTACCATCGCCGTGGATCCGACAAGATCGCGAGTACGACTACTTCCTACGACGACCTTGTACCACCATCGTCGCGAGAATGCCTACTTCCGCTACGAACTTGATCCGTTCCGATAATGCACACTCCGAAAGGTATAACCGCCGAGACGATGACCCGTCGAACGAATGCATGTTGTGTGATGTTCGAGATGCACCCGTTGTCTGCACCGTGTCCGAGTTGTCACTTGCTCGGTCCTCCTCTTTTGCCGCTAACCCGTGGGGACCCGGTATCTGGGAGCACCCCACCATCCTTGCATGACACTCCCCCGTCACTTTTCCTTTTGCACCAGCATCTCAATCGAGTTACCGGAAACCGGGATGTTGTCGTGGCACCGTTTCGTTATCGTTGCCGTGGCACCCCTTTTCATTTCCGCCACGATGACAAATGCTTCTTAATATGCTCTTATCAACTTTTTCATAAATTTTGCATAAAACTTGCACATGTCATCCGCATCTTGATAACAACAATTAAAATGTTTAAAAGTGTTGTTAGCTTAAATTACTAAATGCACATGAGGAGTTCCCGGACTTGTTTTGTGGTTCCGGCCTCATTTAAACTTGCCTAGTTAGATAGTTTCATTATGTTTCACCTCTTGCCATGTTAATCAACATTTAATATTGTTGAGTACATAAACGAGATCGAACTAAATAAGTCATGTGGTGTTTCGTCAATATGCAACGGAGTTGCATGTTGAGCTCCACTTAATTCGTAGGGTTATTTGTGCATTTTGCCATGCCATGCCTCTTTAAACCGGACATGCATCATACTTGTTGTGCATCATGCCATGATTTTGTGGTGGTTATTTACTATGTTGTGTGCTTCTTTCCGGTGTTGCTTCTTCGGGTTGGTTCCGATTACGTCGCGTTTGTGAGGACCCGTTTGACTACGTCCGTTTGTCTTCTTCATGGACTCGTTCTTCTTCCTTGCGGGATTTCAGGCAAGATGACCATACCCTCGAAATCACTTCTATCTTTGCTTGCTAGTTGCTCGCTCTTTTGCTATGCCTATGCTGCGATACCTACCACTTGCTTATCATGCCTCCCATATTGTTAAACCAAGCCTCTAACCCACCTTGTCCTAGCAAACTGTTGTTTGGCTATGTTACCGCTTTGCTCAGCCCCTCTTATAGCGTTGTTAGTTGCAGGTGAAGATCGGAGTTTGTTCCTTGTTGGAACATGGATATTTTTTTTGGGATATCACAATAACTCTTATCTAATTAATGCATCTATATACTTGGTAAAGGGTGGAAGGCTCGGCCTTATGCCTGGTGTTTTGTTCCACTCTTGCCGCCCTAGTTTCCGTCATATCGGTGTTATGTTCCCGGTTTTTGCGTTCCTTACGCGGTTGGGTTATAATGGGAACCCCTTGACAGTTCGCCTTGAATAAAACTACTCCAGCAAGGCCCAACCATGGTTTTACCATTCACCACCTAGCCTTTTTTCCTATGGGAGTCGCACATCCCGAGGGTCATCTTTATTTTAACCCCACCGGGCCAGTGCTCCACTGAGTGTTGGTCCAACTGAGCGATGTCCGGAGCTACCAGGGGCAACTCTGGGCTGGCCCACCCGACGTCTTGCTCATCCGGTGTGCCCTGAGAATGAGATATGTGCAGCTCCTATCGGGATTTGTCGGCACATCTAGGTGGCTTTACGGGTCTTGTTTTACCATTGTCGAAATGTCTTATAACCGGGATTCCGAGTCTGATCGGGTCTTCCCGCTAGAAGGAATATCCTTCGTTGACCGTGAGAGCTTGTGATGGGCTAAGTTTGGACACTCCTGCATGGATATGATCTTTCGAAAGCCGTGCCCGCGGTTATGGGCAGATGGGAATTTGTTAATGTCCGGTTGTAGAAAACCTGAAGATGACCTTAATTAAAATACATCAACCGCGTGTGTAACCGTGATGGTCTCTTCTCGGCGGAGTCCGGGAAGTGAACACGGTGTTGGAGTAATGCTTGACGTAGGTTGTTATAGGATCACTTCTTGATCATAGTTCTTCGCTCGTGCCTTGCCTTCTCTTCTCGCTCTCTTTTGCGAACAGGTTAGCCCCATATATGCTAGTCGCTTGCTGCAGCTCCACATTTTACCTTGACTTACCTATAAGCTTAAATAGTCTTGATCGCGAGGGTGTGAGATTGCTGAGTCCCCGTGACTCACAGATACTTCCAAAACCAGCTTGAAGGTGCCGTTGAACCGTGCAGATGACGCAACCAAGCTCAAGGAGGAGCTCGATGAAGATCTTGTCCTTTGTGTTGTTTCGTTCTAGTTGATCAGTAGTGGAGCCCAGTTGGGGTCGATTGGGGATCTGTGTAGCATTGGGGTAGTCTTCTTTTATTTTGGTTCCACAGTCGGACCTTGATTGTATCTGGTTGATGTAATGCTTTATTCATGTAATTGTGTGAAGTGGCGATTGTAAGCCAACTATGTATCTCTTTCCCATATGTATTACATGGGTTGTATGAAGATTACCTCACTTGCGACATTGCTTTCAATGCGGTTATGCCTCTAAGTCGTGCTTCGACACATGGGAGATATAGCCGCATCGAGGGCGTTACAAGTTGGTATCAGAGCCTTCCCCGACCTTAGGAGCCCCACTGCTTGATCGTATTAGCGGACGAGTTGAGTCTAGAAAAATGTTTTGAGTCATTTAGGAATTATATATCGGAGAGTTTAGGAATTCTTTTTACTCCTCATTCCCTTCATTGCTCTAGTAAGGCATCCTGACGTAGAGTTTTGACTCTTCTCTTCTCAAATTTCGCTAAAAAAAATTTAGGATCACGCGGGTATCTTGGAATCGTTCCGATGGTTTTGTGACGAGAACATTGTTCTTGGTGCCTCCTGACATTTAGGGGTTGTGGCAGTGTCCCGGGGACTTGAGCTCCGAGGTGTTGTCGTCACAATTTTATCGTTGCAGTTCTGGAATACCTGAGTTTAGTTTCGCCGACATAAAAAATCTCTTTTATGCAGTTGTTGGTGAGATAACCTTGACGCCACCCAGTACTGGGGCGTGAGTTCGGGAGTATTGCCATAACTCGTATAACGGATGCTTTTCGAAGGTTGAGGTAAATGATTTCCGAAGGTTTCTTGGTTATGTGTTGAAGGATGGATACAGCTGGATGTAGGATTTGCTAGTTTGGGTGAGATATTATGATTCCCCTGTATCCCCAACACCTGATTGCATAACCGGAAAATTTCGGGAGTTTATAAGTGGGAATTCAAGTAGCTCTTAGGATACCTTTCCGTCAGATGTATGATATGAAATTGGGGTTCGACGTCTAGTGGTCCGCCTATTCACGGTCGGTTTTACAGTGGTCTCGTTGTGTCTTAAAGAGTCCTTGGCTATGCCGACTCAGGGACGCTTCGTATGTCATGTGCACTGCCTTGTACATGATGGTGCTATACGATCGATCCCGTGTTGGCCCCACCATGAAAACTTCGGACGAAATCTCTATCATATGTTTGTTCCGGCTTATTCTGCAAGCCAATCCTTTGTTTTTTGTTTTGAGTTGTGCTATTCGAGTTGCTACGAAGTCAAATGTTGATTCCATCCCTTGTCTAAGTGGTGTTCTCATATTCCTATGTGAATACTAATCCTTCTTGATCATCGAGTTTGTCATGTCAATCCTTTTCAACCGGCGTGTTTTCTCTTCAAGTGGATCCGATCATTTCAACATCAGTAAGATCAATTATCATTTTTTCTCAACGGTGTTCGTTTCATCCATTCCAAATTGTCTTTGTTTTTCCCACCCTCCCTCCCTTTGTTTTTCTTCAAGGACTCAGTTATCTTAATCAAGTATCCATCTTATTGATGCGAGGCCTCTTCATTCCTTTTTCGTCAATGTTTCTTATCCGGTGATTCTCATGAAGATTCTAACGGAGTCTCAAGTTTATCATTCTTTGTTCTTTTTCTTCTCCGGTGGATTCAAGCGAAGCCTTGTGGATAATATCCTTTTTCCTCGTTTCAAATACCTTTTCTTACCGGTGCACCTCTTTATCATTCACCTCTCGCTATTCATTTGTTCTGGAGTGCTCAAGATATCTCGAAGATTCATGTTTTCCACTCTGCATTCATTCAAGATCTTTCGACGTTGTTAACTCATTCAAGTCATTTAATTCAACCGGTGCAACCTCTCTTTTTAACCTTTTCAACGGTGTTTCTTTTGAGTGGGCCCTAACCCACATGTCTTTTCCCAGGATCTTACCTGACTCTTCTAATTCTCCCGGAGCTATCCTCAAAAAAATTCTTTTCGAAGTTTGACGTAAGAATGATTCATCATCAGTCATATGTTTTCTCCAAATTCTTTTCATCGTTGGCTCAACCTCTCCTCTTTTAATCATTCCGGAGTGTCTCAACAATTTGGTGGTGTTTCTCATCGTCTTTTTCAACATTTGAAGACCGAAGAAGATTTTTCTCTCTCAATCTTGTCCATCCTCTCGAAGATTCGTGATTCTAGCTTGATGCCATCCCCTCATAATTGTTTTTGATTGTGAGGATTCTTTTCATCTATCCGGAGCAATTCATGAGTCTTTTCAGTTTGATTATCCAGAGCCCACCATCTAAGATTTGTTCATTCCAGCTTTCAGCTCTCATACTCTAAATCATACCGGTGCTTAAATCAAGGATGCTCTAATCAGCTCGTAATCTCTTCGTTCTCATGGATCTAAATTCTCTCAAGCATCTTCGTTTAATGGCTAACTCTTCCCGGTGTTTCTTCATGTTTTAATTGTTTTTTTTTAATTCTTACCCGGTGATTCATCCCTTTACTTCATGTATTTTTCAATTCTACCGGTGGCTCTTCCAAGATTCTTCTTCCTTCGTTATAATCTCAATTGAATTTTTCTTTCCAACCCTACCGGTGTTTCGTTGAAGACCTTCTCAAGGTTGCGCTATATCTATCTTAATCCTTTTCTATGAGAATAAGTAATATGCCAAATCCATTGTTTGTCATCAATCTAATTGGTGAAGGATAAGCATAATGTAATCCTTATTCTTGTTTCTTCCAAGTGATTAATCCCTTATTACGGAGGCTCATCAAAGAATTAATTCCTTCTCAAAGGGTTCTTCAACATTCTTTTCAGAGGAGCTCAAGCATTCTTCATCTTGCAATCCGGAGTGCAATTCTTTTCTTTCGTATCATTGGAGGTGGTATTACGTCATTCTTGATAATTTGAGTTCATGCTTCATGATTCACATATTGTTAAGAATGAGGTATTTTAAATCCATCAATCTCTTCATTGGAGTTATATTGGGTTATATTTCACCTAAAGCCTTCCCTGAGGATTGTTGCTATCATGGTGTTTATATTTGACCCAAGCTCTTCTTTATCCTTCCAGTGAAATAGTTTCTCGCCTCCTTATTCATATCAATTCAAATCCATTGTTTCCGCTAGTGACAGAATTTCACCTCATAGTTGTGAGATGTTCTCCATAAGCCCATATCAAGCTTATCCTTTTCGTTGGAGGTTTTTCCAACAATTTCGTTCGACCCTACTCCTAAGGATGCTTTTCAAGCTCATCGAAGGTAGAAGATGTTGTTTTCTTCTCCGTTCTTTTGTTCCGATGATCCAACTTCTATTCTTTCATTCCGGAGGCATTGTGATTTTGCTTTCTTCAACCATCATCTCGTTTCATCAAAGATCATGTTCTTTTCGTGCTAATCCATTTAACTGGAGTGTCGCGTCCTCTTTTCAAGTATCCTCTCATCTTGTCAAGATCATGTTAAATCCCTTCCATTTCCAACCGGAGTGTTGTCGTATTTGATCTCTATCGTTCCGTGTGCTTCTTCTTTCAACCGGAGTGTTCGCATGTGCTTCTTGTTCATTGCAACCTTTATTCTTATGACTTTCAACCTACAAGGTTCTCATAATGTTCCTTGTTCCTCTTTTCTAACGGAGTGTTTCCTACTTCGTTCATCTCCATTGTATTCTCTTCCCGAAATGGTTTAACCTTTTCAAGGTTCTTTGGTTTCACTCGTTTGTCAAAGAAGCAACTTAGTTTTACCTCTTCTTTTTCTCTTCCGTTTTCCCTTCGGTGCCATTCTAGATCTCGGGACGAGATCCTCTCGTAGTGGTGGAGTGTTGTGACGCCCCAAGGCCGGAGCTTCAGATGCCTTCCAGGGTTTCCGGGTTTCATCGTGTGATTTGTTTGGTTCTTTGCATTCATCATTGCATCATGTGCATTGCATCATGTCATCATGCCATCATGTCATTTCTTTTCTCAAATCAACTAAATAAATTGCATGGATCTTCGGTCCATTTAACCCGAGGGAATTCACATGGTGATTCTCTTTATAACATACCCTCCCGTTATTAGGGAGCTATATTAAATAATCCATTTTCGGAATCACCCATGAACACACTTGCAGAATAATTCCATGTATTTTAAACTTCAAGTTTGGTCCCCAAACTTTGCCAATAATTTTTTTCACCGTTTTCCCGTTCTCCACAAAAATTCCGAACATTTTTGGACTCTCCAAAAATGTTTTCCTAATTCAAACTCATTTGAATCACATTCAAATGTGTTCGAATGCAATCCTTCCAAACGGTGCCAAATGTATTTTTCTTGGATCAAGCTCCTTTTTACGAGTCTAAGAAAAATTGGCGCCCTGCACAAAATTCTTCTCCTATCTTTCTCTACATTTCTTATTTCTCGGTTTATTTGTTAAATCAGGAATTAAAGAAGTATTTTAGAAGAGGGAGAGAGAGATCAGCCTGGCCACTTGGGCCTCCTGCGGCCCATTAGGCCCAAGGCTTCTCGCAGCCTAACCAGCGCTAACCCTAGATGGCCTGAGGCCCAGCCAACCTCCCTCTCCTCCTGATCCTATCTTCCTCGAGCGCCGCCACCAGTCTTCCTGACCCCGCGCTCGTCTCCCTTGCCTAGCGCTGCCCCTCTCCCCTACGCGCTTCCCTGATTCCTCCTCGTCCACTCCTCGAGCAGCTCCGCTAGACCCGCGGCGAGATCTCCTCCTTCCCGTTCGTCCTGCTCGCCGGGAGCCCGAGTCCCTTGGGTTCCCTATTCGTTTGCTGCGATGTTTGGCCGCCGGGCCGCAATGTTGCAGAGCCACCAGCTTCGTCCTTCGCCTCCCCCGGCTCCTCTACCTCGCCGTGGATCAACGGCAGTCGCGCCATGGCCTTCCTCCTCCCACGCCCTGCTTCTCGCCGATGAACACGACTAGCACCCGACCCCCTGCGCTCATATCATCGGCCAGACGGCCACCTCGCCGGCGACCAGGCGCCACTCCACATCCGGCATGCCCCTGCTCCCTTTCTCCTCCTCGCTGCTACTCTGCTCCGCACCGGCCAAGTTCTGTTGCTGCTCGCCTTGCTCCTCGTGCCCTGCTCTTGCCTCTGCTATGACAGGAGCCCCAAAGCTCCTTTGCTTTGCTACACGCCCATGGCGTCATTGGCGCTCGATCCTTGCCATGCTTACTGATGCCGCTGTTTTTCCCCTTTCAAATGAACGAGCAACGCCTTTGGGGGTTTTTGCCAAGTTCTTTTTGCGGAGACCTCTTCAAGACCAGGATACGCCAAGACCTGTTTGTGGATTTCGTCAAGTTCGAACTTCGTTGAATGAGGGCTTTTGCCTTGCTCATTTTGGGACGCGCCAAGTTCCTCTTCGGAAGCACTACATATACATGATGACACACCAAGTACATCGAACCATGTACAACTACCGTCGCCGAAGGCCGTCGAGTGAACGTCTACCCACGTCATGTATTTGACCAAGTTCGATGACGACCTCCGAAGAACTCAGATTCGCCAAGTTTTCACTACCATCGCCGTGGATCCGACAAGATCGCGAGGACGACTACTTCCTACGACGACCTTGTACCACCACCGTCGCAAGAACGCCTACTTCCGCAACAAACTTGATCCGTTCCGATAATGCATGCTCCGAAAGGTATAACCGCCGAGACGATGACCCGTGGAACGAATGCATGTTGTGCTATGTTCGAGATGCACCGTTGTCTGCACCGTGTCCGAGTTGTCACTTGCTCGGTCCTCCTCTTTTGCCGCTAACCCGTGGGGACCCGGTATCCGGGAGCACCCCACCATCCTTGTATGACACGCCCCCGTCACTTTTCCTTTTGCACCAGCATCTCAATCAAGTTACCGAAAACCGGGACGTTGTCGTGGCACCGTTTCGTTATCGTTGCCGTGGCACCCCTTTTCATTTCCGCCACGATGACATATGCTTCTTAATATGCTCTTATCAACTTTTTCATAAATTTTGCATAAAACTTGCACATGTCATCCGCATCTTGATATAAACAATTAAAATGTTTAAAAGTGTTGTTAGCTTAAATTACTAAATGCACATGAGGAGTTTCCGGACTTGTTGTTTTGTGGTTCCGGCCTCATTTAAACTTGCCTAGTTAGATAGTTTCATTATGTTTCACCTCTTTCCATGTTAATCAACATTTAATATTGTTGACTACATAAATGAGATCGAACTAAATAAGTCATGTGGTGTTTCGTCAATATGCAACGGAGTTGCATGTTGAGCTCCACTTAATTCGTAGGGTTATTTGTGCATTTTGCCATGCCATGCCTCTTTAAACCGGACATGCATCATACTTGTTGTGCATCATGCCATGATTTTGTGGTGGTTATTTACTATGTTGTGTGCTTCTTTCCGGTGTTGCTTCTTCGGATTGGTTCCGATAATGTCGCATTTGTGAGGACCCGTTCGACTACGTCCGTTTGTCTTCTTCTTGGACTCGTTCTTCTTCCTTGCGGGATTTCAGGCAAGATGACCATACCCTCGAAATCACTTCTATCTTTGCTTGCTAGTTGCTCGCTCTTTTGTTATGCCTATGCCGCGATACCTACCACTTGCTTATCATGCCTCCCATATTGTTAAACCAAGCCTCTAACCCACCTTGTCCTAGCAAACTATTGTTTGGCTATGTTACCGCTTTGCTCAGCCCCTCTTATAGCGTTGTTAGTTGCAGGTGAAGATTGGAGTTTGTTCCTTGTTGGAACATGGATATTTTTGTTGGGATATCACAATAACTCTTATCTAATTAATGCATCTATATACTTGGTAAAGGGTGGAAGGCTCGGCCTTATGCCTGGTGTTTTGTTCCACTCTTGCCGCCCTAGTTTCCGTCATATCGGTGTTATGTTCCCGGTTTTAGTGTTCCTTACGCGGTTGGGTTATAATGGGAACCCCTTGACAGTTCGCCTTGAATAAAACTCCTCCAGCAAGGCCCAACCTTGGTTTTACCATTTGCCACCTAGCCTTTTTTCCCTTGGGAGTCGCACATCCCGAGGGTCATCTTTAATTTAACCCCCCCGGGCCAGTGCTCCTCTAAGTGTTAGTCCAACTGAGCGATGTCCGGAGCTACCAGGGGCAACTCTGGGCTGGCCCACCCGATGTCTTGCTCATCCGGTGTGCCCTGAGAACGAGATATGTGCAACTCCTATCGGGATTTTTCGGCACATCTGGGTGGCTTTGCTGGTCTTGTTTTACCATTGTCGAAATGTCTTGTAACCGGGATTCCGAGTCTGATCAGGTCTTCCCGCTAGAAGGAATATCCTTCGTTGACCGTGAGAGCTTGTGATGGGCTAAGTTGGGACACCCCTGCAGGGATATGATCTTTCGAAAGTCGTGCCCGTGGTTATGGGCAGATGGGAATTTGTTAATGTCCGGTTGTAGAAAACCTGAAGATGACCTTAATTAAAATACATCAACCGCGTGTGTAACCGTGATGGTCTCTTCTCGGCGGAGTATATACACCAATGTAAGGCCTCGAAGCGCCCCATCGTCCTCTTAAAGCTGGATTTCACTAAAGCTTTTGACACAGTTGAACATGACCTAATCCTTAGAATCATGCAACGCAAGGGCTTTGATTCCCGATGGACTGGTTGGATCAATACTATCCTATCTACTGGGTCTTCTTCTATGCTCCTCAACGGTGTGCCAGGGAAGCACTTTGTCTGCAGAACGGGCGTGCGTCAGGGGGATCCTCTCTCACTGTTGCTTTTTGTGATTGCGGTGGATTTACTGCAATCTGTTGTCAATGAGATGTGCTCCAGGAATATTCTATCTCTACCAATCCCAACTAACTCCAATGATTATCCGATAGTACAATATGCCGACGACACTTTAATTGTTCTGCCTGCGATCGATGAGCAACTCATTGCCTTCAAGGAAATGCTGGCTACTTTTGCTGAGTCCACTGGTTTGCAAGTTAACTTCAGTAAATCCTCTCTCATTCCTATAAACATGTCTGATGAGGACGGAGCTAGAGTGGCCTCTCTGCTTGGATGTGATGTTGGGACGATGCCTTTCACATACCTAGGACTGCCAATGGGAACTTCTAGGCCTACAATCTATGATCTGCTTCCTCTGGTTGACCGTGTTGAGCGTCGTTTATCTGCATCATCATGCTTACTAAACCAAGGGAGCCGACTATAGCTTCTTCAGTCGGTGTTGTGCTCCATGCCAATATATTTTTTGTGCACATTATCACTCCCAAAAGGCATCTTGCAGTAGTTAGAACGAATCATGAGACAGTGTCTGTGGAGAGGCAACACGGATAATCCATGTCAATCACTGGCTGCTTGGGATTTAGTCTATCGCCCTAAGGATGTTGGGGGTCTGGGTGTTCTTAACTTGGCCATCCAAAATGAGGCTCTTCTTCTAAAGCATCTATTCAAGTTCTTCAATAAGGTGGATGTGCCCTGGGTGTCTTTAATTTGGGACACTTATTATGCAGCATCACCGCCCCAAAGCACACAGAGTTGTGGTTCATTTTGGTAGCGTGATATCATGCGTTTATATCCCAAGTTCTGCAAACTTGCTGTTCTACAAGTTCTCGCTGGTGACACGGTGCTTTTTTGGCTTGATCGTTGGCAGCTGGGAAATCGTGTTGTCCTCTTGCAGGATTGTTTCCCTCGGCTACACTCATTTGTTGTGGATGATGCAGTTACAGTCAAGGACTTTATGGAGCATCCTGATATCTTGGATCATTTACATTTGCCTCTTTCGCAAGAGGCCTTCTCGGAACTCACGCAATTACAGGCCCTCCTGCCTTTGATCAATCTGGATGGTGAGAGCAAGGATATTTGGAAATGGCCATCAAAGACTGGAGTCTTCCTGTCAAAAATATATTATGATTCTTGCTTCTCACACCTAGTGGTTAACCCAATTTTACGGTGGATTTGGAAATGTGCATGCACATTGAAAATAAAAGTTTTCGGTTGGCTTCTGTTAATGGATCACTTGAATACCAGGGATATGATGCAACGTCGACATTGGATCATCCAGGATGGCACATGTGTGCTAGGCAACCTTTCACAACATGAGGATCGGGATCATCTCTTCTTTGCTTGCAACTTTAGCCAAAGGGTTTGGAACTATCTTGGAATTTCTTGGACAGTTCAACCGAACCAAACCACACATGAAATGGCACAAGCAGTTACGAAGGATTTTGGCTTCCCTTTTTTCTCTGAGGTTGTATTCACTGCTACCTGGAACATTTGGATACAAAGGAATGGGAAGATTTTCAGAAATGAACAACCAACATTCCGAGCTTGGAGAAGAAATTTCATTCATGACATCTCTCTTCTTTCTCATAGGATTGAATGTAAATATAGAGATAGTCTTCTGTCTTGGATAGCTAACCTTTCTTAGCCTTTTCTTGTAAGTATCATTTCTTTACTCTGTACATCCTAAAGCTTGTAACTTTCTTGCATTTTATTAATAAAGGACTGTGAGGCTGTTGCCTTGCAGTAAATAGTCAAAAGAACTTACTGATCCCTATATATTCAAAGAGACATAACTATTAGTAGCCATGGTATTTGTGCTTATTTAAATTATTTAAGTATATTCACTCAAAAATCGTATGCATTTAAATATAAGCTGGCCTCTTCATCAAGTAGTATCATGTGGAAGCTAATAAGTCCACTGATGTTAAGGTTGATGGCATCCCATGGCCTTACTCTGACCTTCACTTTCCACGAATCCTTCACAAGGTATATCGCATTGAGCATATCGCACGCCGTTTTTCTATTAGACACTAAAGCAAAGTAAGTCAAACTTGATTATGACAAATTAAAGGAATACAAACAAATTCACCTATAAAAGAACCAAAAACATTGAAGATTAGTACATGTTGAATTAACTGGAAAAGAGAGTACAAATCACTGATCAATTCTTGATTGTCGTGTAGTCTGTAAGCACCATACTCGATTTAACCAACAGAATACATAATTTCTAGCGTCTCCTGAACCTTAAAAAATTCTAGCAATTATTTTGGGCCTAATGATAGCAACTGACCAGAGACATACTTGACACTGAACGGGAGAAGTTCGACCAGCGATGATGTTGCAGACGGATAGAATGTTTAATTTACATAAGCTCACCTTACATGATGGGCATAGTTGTGCTTGTGCAATGACCCAAACTCCATGGGGTGTTCAAATATTTGTACATGAAGTGAATCTGGCTTCAATCTGCTAAGAGCATATAGACACGATTGATGGCAACAGGACCATGGTCGTTGAACGGCAGCCATGCAAGCTGGCGCAAGCAATGATTCCTTCCAATCGGATCCAACATGAAGCTAGCAAGCAGCTTGTCCGGCCACATGCGCACGTAGAACATGCACGCATAGATCCTTCAAACATGCTGATCAACATATGCCATTAAACTCTTCCACTAAACAGAGCCAGAGAGAAGGATGCGATTAAACTCTGTCCCAGAAGGTGCGATTTACAAATATGGAGGTAACACATAATGATACCGACCACTTTCTTGGAATACAATGATGTAAGTTATCCTAATAAAAAAACGAAGCAACACATACCACATATATCTGCACCAATTTCCATGATACGACCACTTATCTTACTCGTGTTGCCTAGACTAACCTCCTAGCTTAAAGCCTCCAGCCAGTCATGGCCGTCTCCTGGAATGCCTCAGCTGCTTCTTGCTGCCCCGGGAGCCAACCATGCATGTTGATCTCTATGTGAACAAAGCTGCCAACGCAATATGCATGGTTGTCCACCCGCGAGCTTTGCAACCATCTTCAACAGTGGACATAGGTGCTTGTCCCTGACATCAAAAAACACATGTAAGAACTACAGTTTCAAGGACCATTGTAGGTCCCAACAATGAACTGATAAAGTTAATTTCCTGCTACAAACCTACAACCATGGTAATAAAGTCTAGCCAATGTGTTGTACCAAGATGAGATGGCTGCGATCTTTCAAGCAATCGGAATTTGTAACTGGGCAACAGATGATGTGCACTCTGTGGAGGTCTGATTAACACCCTATATATAGGGAGTCCTTAACCGTTGCAGTTGCATGCATCATGCAAACTGAAACCTAAGATTTAAGCTATAAGCTCTATATATGATGTAGTGCACAAAATATTAGGAACCGTGATGTTAAACTTTTCACTCTAGTATTAACTATATATTAAAATCACACACGTTGAACTTGTCATGACATATCTAAATTTGTATGATTGCATTGCTACTTCTAGCGAAATTGGCGGTATATCATGCGATTCAGTTTAAGGGGCGAATAGCGCTGAAGTCCGGCAGCAATTGCAGTGCGATAGCAGCCATATTTTCACGCACGATGTAAAGCTTTTGTATTAACTATTCAATTTTGCCTAAACTACAAACTATAGTTGGTGTTTCCCAATGATAGGGCCCCCATGTGATCAGAATAGCAATTTGCAGGTGCTCGGACACAGAAGCTTATTAGCAGGCACTCCACATTAGCTAGATACACAGTTTACATACACGATGTGGTTCCTCCATTCTCAGTAAGATTACATGAAGAAATCAATTGGCTATAGATGTGACAATATGATGAGTGTGGTTCCCAGTTTCTCACCAAAGTTGAACCTCAACATTATTTTAGCTCACATTCTCTTCCATCTACTAATTTCATCCATGCATCATCAAGGTTGAAGAAACACATACTTGGGATTCGGTTGGAAGAAGAGAAACCTGAGGGTAAGGGTACGATGGAGTTGCATGAATCTGGCATCTTCACCTTGACTATCTTAACTCTTGTGAGAATATAAGGAGGCCTACCAGTAAAAAACAAATTCAAAACATATGAAAGCCCGACCAGATGGATCCTCCCCCTGCTAAAATCTGGCTGTAATTGGAACTTGTGTAGGTAAATCATGGACAGTTGGGAAGGAGTAGCACGACAGGATTCCTCGGACCGTGAGAGCAGCTGTTTAATCTGGCTGGTGCTGCCGTGCTACCTCCTATGAACTGGCAACATATAGGTCTGGTCGACTGACCGCACGTAGAGAGCGGGTGCTAGCTGCTGCTGCAGCGCTGGCGTGTGTGAGGAAAAGGGGATTTATTCCGAGATGAAGAGAAGGGGACGCCGTACATAGCGAGGTGAACAGGACCAATGCGGCTGCGGCGGCGGTGGCGGCGTGCGTGTCTGCGTAAGGAGAAGGGAGTATTTTTTCTGAGATGAAGAGAAGGGGAGCTCGTGACCTACGATCTGTAATCGGGATGTATATAGATATTGGTTGAGGGGAGAAATACACATTGGATAAGGATCGTGTCATGCATGGTTTCTATGTTTACTACCGAGAAAAGTTTGTGGGCCTTGCGATGATTGTTTTTTCACGGTTGAGCCAATTTTCAGCCAAAACTTATATCGAGAGATCTACACCATAATAATAAATCGGTCCCACCAGATTAACGGCTGCTAATTACTAATTAATGTGGGAACCGAGAAAAGTTTGTGGGCCTTGCGACGATTGTCTTTTTCACGGTTGAGCCAATTTTCAGCCAAAACTTATATCGGCAGATCTACACGGCAATAATTAATCGGTCCCACCAAATTAACGGCTCCTAATTACTAATTAACATGGGAATTTCTAGGGAGTCTAGGATTAGTATAGGTATAGATGCATGCACCATATTACAACACACATGAGCTCTCTCATCAGAATCCAATGATAGCACACAAGGGTTTACAGGGGCGCCCCTATATTAGAATATCCTCTGCATTACAAAGATAATCTCACTACTATTTAAGTTTTCATGGTTCTCAGATATTATACGTAATTAAAGTGAATATCAGAATCCGTGCATCAGAAGAATATTGTGGAACACTGCAATGACTTACAAAATTGGCACCAAGGCATTGAGTGCCATTCTAGATGCAATGAAACACATACGCTCCCCACCTGTAGATTCTTGTTCAGAATATGATCCTAATGACTATTCTAACCTCGAGGAGTCAAAGGAAAATGGCATGTCCTGTTCACCCATCAAGGTGTTTGTTCTAATTTGGCAAGGTTTTATTGATTGCGCGTATCTTGCATATGTTGTCTTGCATTTCTTCTACTTTGTTGCACCGCCATCTGCTTAGTTTACTCATCATATATGTCAAGATGCCATGCCCATCCATTATCAATACATATTCCATCTGTCATCGTACCATGTTTTTCCACTCAAATGTTGTTCTTGTGCATCAGACATCAAAAAGGAAGAGGGTGATTGCCGAACCTGAAGGAGCACCAGCAAAGTCCTTGAAAAACGTGGTGGTGCCGGAGAAATCAGACAACACCCCACTTATATTGGTTGTACAATGAATGACACAAAATGTAGGACCGACTCCAGCAGACTGTACCCATACTTCACTGGCCACACCACTAGCCCCACCACACAGGACCTGCACTCCAGCAAAAGGTATGCCGATTTCAGTTCCCATTGCACCAACCGTACCACAGAAAAAACCCACTCTAGCAAAAAGTACAGCAAGTCCACCGGCCGAAGACCTATCCTAACTGCAGAGACGGCCAATTCCTGCAGATTGGAACCCCATTCCAGTTATTCCCAGTTTAAAATACAGTGCTTTCAATGTTGTTAGGGACTATGTGCATATATTTCCATCATGGGAAGATTATAATGAAGACAAACACCATTTTCACATCTTCCTGTCCCACTTACGTGTAAGTTATTCATGGTGATTATTTTCCTATTTTCTGCTGATGGAACACATCAATGATTTATATTACATTGTTGTAAGTAGGCGAGAGTCAATCTAGATAGTCATGACGAGCAAAGCTCGCTTGCGCTTTTCAAGAAAGCATTGCAGCAGTATCGATGTTACCTGAGGAAATCACACTTTGATGGCAAGTCTATAAACGAATTTTTGGTGAAGTCTCCTGTGCTAAATTTAGAAGACATTGAAGGGAAAAACCTTGTTATGCACTGGTCTCGTTCCCAGGATGAGGCATTGTCTATGATATCACATGACAATTTGAACTTCTACTTTTCCGCATGTGCCTTACAGATCTTTTTTGCAGGAAATCAGCTCGAAGAAGAATTCCGGTTTGAAAAGAACGACAGGATATCGCAAATATGCTGCCCGCTGCTTTGCTCTTGTTAATACCTGTTGTCCTGTATCACTGTACTTGCATGCATACCTGGTTCATTATGTGACAGCAGTATGCATGATAGCTTGCTTATCAAATTTTCGCTCCAAATTATCTAATCTGTATGAATGGTTACATTAGTGTAGAATATATCCAATGCCAATGATTTTTTTTAGCTTTGCATTGTTCTTGTAAGTACCTGCTGTCCTTTATCAGTGTACTTACATTGACAGGTAGTTGTTCATGTACCATCACTCTGCAGCTTATTTTCCTTTGCCCTCCATTTTCTACACATCCGATCTATATTTACTCTTACCATAAGGTTGGATAACACCGATGGTCCTGAAGAAGTTTAGTTCTGCATTGCTCTTGGTTGTACATTTTGCATGTATCGTTGTACTTACATTTATAGCTACTTGGTTATGTTATGTAGCATCACTCTTCATCTTATCATAAATATTCTCCATTGTTTCTTATATTATCACATCTATATTTACTCTTAACAAAATGTAGAATAAAGGCAATGCTTATGAAGAAGATTCTGTGGTAAACTTCTTGAATTGTCCCCCCCCCCCCATTAGCATGGACAAGGGCTTTATAGAGCCTGTCTTCACCAATAATGTAAGTTTGTCCTTCTTAAGCCTTCAAACTTTGTTGTGTATATTTCGTTAGGCATGACTGCAATAGTTGTTTATTTTTGGTGTTTGCATCAAATTGCATGTTTAAAGTTTATTATGTAGTTCATAAACAAAAGTTTATCCTTCTCAATTTAATTTTTCAGTTGTACAACCAAGTTCCTTCTTCATACCATGTAAATGAAACTATACAAAGCAAGTGATCTTATTTTGTACTGCATGTATGCTTGTGTTCTTGATCCATAATCCAGTGGTGTGGTGAACCTACCCACTACAGCACAATGTCATATTCTGCAATGTCTTAACTATGAACAATGTCATATCATTCTACTATTATTTAAACCGTCTCTTTATTTGCCAATCTAAAATGGGATAAATTCACAGCACACTAACCATTGATACTTATGAGTTTTTGATCTGTAATCCAGTGGTGTCATGAAGCTGCCAACTCCTTCACAATGTCATTTCCTGCCATGTCTTAACTTGAACAATACCATATTGTGTTAATGCTATTTTAAACTATGTCACTTTATTCGTCAGTAAGAAATGTGATGAATTGTCAGCACTGATACTTATATGTGCAAAACCTGTCATCTGTCTGCTTGTTTATCTTTCAGAGTGAGGAGGATATAAGTGTCAAACAAGCTCAGTCTCATCAGCTTGCTCAGCTGCTTGCGCTGCAGCTCCCGAGCAGGGCTAACCTTTCTTGAACTCTATTGAAGTGCTGTCAGTTTTGTATATTATTTTGTCGGCATGTTATTTGCACTGGTGGCGATCTTTGATGCCCAGTGTATGTAATATGCTGTCTACTTGTGCTTTATTATAATAGTGGCGAACTTTGATGCCCAGTGGATGTAATATGCCATAATTTCTTTATTCCATAGTCTAGGTTTTTTCTTATTCACGATGCTGCAGTTATTTTACTGCATATATATCATGTCTTCGCAGTAAACCGGCCAAACCCTAAAATTACAATACATAATCGAGCCGTCATGCAAATCACTACATAATCGGTCCATTAACAGGCCTAAATGTAAACTGGCCCACTAGTAGATTCGGGCCTTTAATTGGCCGAGTAAACCGCCGGCCCTATTTTCGCATGAAAACCCAATGGGCTTTTAGGAGGCTGAAAAGTAGGTTGGGCCTGAAACATGTCAAACAGCTCACGGGCCGGCAGCAGGCCGAAATAGACCCCGGCCCATGATTGTGCCAATCACATCACAGGCCGTTAACTTGCCAAAATTGTCTTGGTCCTTGTTTGGCCCAATCAGATTATCACCTGTGAGCAGGCCGTCGTAGTTAGGCCCAACTATATTACGGGCTTTTAACATGCCGAAATAAATATAGGGCCAAAATGTTAAACAGGCCGAAACTAATATCAGACCGAATTACTAAATGAGCCTTTAGCAAGTGGGCCCAAAAGCATAGCATCCAGTTGACGGGCCGAATCTGATGTGGGCCATAATTTAGCCCAAAGCCTCTTAAAGGGCCGGATCTGATCTGGGCCGTAATTTGGCCCAAAACGTGGTAGGATTTTAACGGGCCGGATCTCATATGGGCCTTTATTAGGCCCGAAACGTGGCAGGCTGTTAATGGACCGGATCAAATATGGACCAGCATTTGGCCCAAAACATGGAAGCCTATTAACGGGTTGGCCCACTAGTGTCCTCAAAATCTTGTGGGCCTTTAGCTGGGCCGGCCCATTATGGTCAGCGAAATCTTGTGGGCCTTTAGCTGGGCCGGCCCATTATGGTCTGCAAAATCTTGTGGGCCTTTAGTTGGGCCGACCCATTTAATCTTTATAGGCCACTTTTGGCCCGGTCCACGTGTCAACATATCATAGGCGCATCTCTCCCATTGGATGAGTGACACTTGTGCCAATGCAGAGCCGACACGTGGTTCCATCAGCCAATGAGAATTTTACACATGGAAAATCGTCATTGGTCGTGGCTGTTAGCGGGTTATCGGATCCAAAATCGGACCTGATAGCTTAACTGTGACCCGTTACGGTGGATGCCACATGTCAGTCACCCTTGACAAAAGCACTTCCATGAAGCGGCATTTATCGTCATGGATGTGAACACTTCTGTGATGATAAGTTTGGTACTGTCATGGAACACTTTTACGACAGGACACGTATAACTATCTTGATTCTGTCATAAATTCATCATGGATGTACAAGCATGACAGAAAACATGACCTAATGTGACAAACATGTATCATCATGGAAGTGTATTTTTTTGTAGTGATGATCTCCATCATCATCGGCTTGACACCTTCATCTCCATCGTAGCATCATGGTCGTCTCGCCAACTATTGCTTCTGAAGGAAATATGCCCTAGAGGCAATAATAAAGTTGTTATTTATATTTCCTTATATCATGATAAATGTTTATTATTCATGCTAGAATTGTACTAACCGGAAACTTAGTACATGTCTGAATACATAGACAAACAGAGTGTCACTAGTATGCCTCTACTTGACTAGCTCGTTAAAATGGTTAAGTTTCCTAGCCATGGACAAAGAGTTGTCATTTAATGAACGGGATGTGATTGACTAGACCCATCCATTAGCTTAGCACGATGATCGTTTAGTTTACTGTTATTGCTTTCTCCATAACTTATACATGTTCCTATGACTATGAGATTATGCAACTCCCGAATACCGGAGGAACACTTAGTGTGCTATCAAACATCACAACGTAACTGGGTGACTATAAAGATGCTCTGCGTGTGTCTCCGATGGTGTTTGTTGAGTTGAAATAGGTCGAGATTAGGATTTGTCACTCCGTGTATCGCAGAGGTATCTGCGGGCCCTCTCAGTAATGCACATCACTATAAGCCTTGAAAGCAATGTCACTAATGAGTTAGTTACAGGATGTTGTATTACGAAATTATTAAAGAGACTTGCTGGTAATGAGATTGAACTAGGTATTCAGATACCGACGTTCGAATCTCGGGCAAGTAACATAACAATGACAAAGGGAACAACGTATGTTGTTATGCAGTTTGACCGATAAAGATCTTCGTAGAATATGTAGGAACCAATATGAGCATCCAGGTTCCGCTATTGGTTATGGACCGGAGATGAGTCTCGGTCATGTCTACATAGATCTCGAACCCAGAGGGTCCGCACGCTTAACGTTCGGTGACGATCGATATTATGAGTTTATGTGTTTTGATGTACAGAAGGTTGTTCGGAGTCCCGGATGTGATCACAGTCATGACGAGGAGTCTCAAAATGGTCGAGACATAAAGCTCGATATATTGGAAGCCTATGTTTGGACATCGGAATGGTTCCGGGTGAGTTCGGGAATATACTGGAGTACCGGGAGGTTAGCAGAACCCCCGGGAAGTATATGAGCATTATTGGGCCTTAGTGGGAGAGAGGAGAAGGAAGCCTAGGAGGGGGCGCCCCCCAAGCCAAATCCGAATTGGGTGGGGGGCCGGCCCCCCTTTCCTTCCTCCTTCCTCCCCCTTCCTTCCTCTCCTAGTCCAACTAGGGAAGGGGGGATCCTACCCCCGGTGGGAGTAGGACTCCTCCAGGGCACGCCATAGAGGGCCGACCCTCCCGCCTCCTCCACTCCTTTATATACGGGGGAGGGGGCACCCCATAGACACACAAGTTGAATATTGTCTTAGCCGTGTGCGGTGCCCCCCTACACCATAATCCACCTCGATCATATCGTTGTAGTGCTTAGGCGAAGCTCCGTTCCGATAGCTTCATCGTCACCGTCATCACGTTGTCGTGCTGACAAAGCTCCCCCTCGACACTCAACTAGATCAAGAGTTCGTGGGACGTCACCGAGCTGAACATGTGCAGACCGTGGAGGTGTCGTACTTTTGGTGCTAGGATCGGTCAGATCGTGAAGACGTTCGACTACATCAACCGCGTTGTCATAATGCTTCCGCTTATGGTCTACGAGGGTACATGGACAACACTCTTCCCCTCTCGTTGCTATGCATCAGCATGATAGATCTTGCGTGTGCGTAGGATTTTTTTTGAAATTACTGCGTTCCCCAACAACTTCTACAACTATCGCTAACGCATAGTGATAAAGTAAAGCAATTACATGGTGTTTGCATTTCATACAATAAAGCGACAACCATAAGGCTCCTACCAGTTGCCAATAACTTTTTATAAAACATGATCACCTCATACAATAACGTATATCACATCATGTCTTGACCATATCACATCACAACATGCCCAGCAAAAACAAGTTAGACGTCCTCTACTTTGTTTTTGCAAGTTTTACGTGGCTACTACGAGCTTCTAGTAAGAACCGTTCTTACCTACACATCAAAACCACAGCAGTGATTTATCAAGTTTGATGTTTTAACCTTCAACAAGGACCGGCCACAGTCAAATTCGATTCAATTAAAGTTGGAGAAACAGACACCCGGCAACCACCTTTATGCAAAACTAGTTGCATGTCTGTCCGTGGAACTGGTCTCATGAATGTGGTCATGTAAGGTTGGCCTGGGCCTCTTCATCTAGCAATACCGCTGAATCAAAATAGGACGTTGGTGGTAAGCAGTATGACGATCACCGCCCATAACTCTTTGTGTTCTACTCGTGCATATACGCATAGACCTGGCTCGGATGTGATTGTTGGGAAACGTAGCATGCAATTTCAAAAAAATTCGTATGCTCACGCAAGATCTATCTTGGAGATGCATAGCAACGAGAGGGGGAGAGTGTGTCCACATACCCTCGTAGACTGAAAGTGGAAGCGTTTGACAACGCGGTTGATGTAGTCGAACTTCTCCTTGTTCCGACCGATCAAGCACCGAACATAAGACACCTCCGAGTTATGCACATGTTCAGCTCGATGACGTTCCTCGAACTCTTGATCCAGCAAAATGTTGAGGGAGAGTTTCGTCAGCATGATGGCATGGTGACGGTGATGATAAAGTGATCCGGGTAGGGCTTCGCCTAAGCACTACGACAATATGACTGGAGGCGTAAACTGTGGAGCGGGTGTCGCACATGGCTAACAGATGTTTGTGTGTCCTCTAGGCGCCCCCCTCCCCAAATATATATAGGTTGGAGGGGGAAGAGGCAGCCAGGGCGCGCCCACGTAGGCCGAATCCTACTTGGGTTCCCACCCCAATTCGGCCCCCTTCCTTGTTTTGTCACTAGAAGGAAGGAGGTGGTGGCGCCTCCCTTTCTTTTCTCCCTTGAGAAGGGGAAGGAAAGAGGGGCTAGCCCTCCTCCCTTTCCTTCCCTAGGGCTGGCCGGCCTGGTGGAGGGGCGCACCAGCCCCCTGTGGGCTGGTATGTCCCCTCCTAGGCCCATTAAGCCCATAAAGCTTGTCAGGGGTTGCCCGGAACCCCTTCCGGTGACCCGAAACATACCGGTAACCCCGGAACACTCCCGGTGTCCAAATACTATCGTCCTATATATGAATCTTTACCTCTCGACCATTTTGAGACTCCTCTTCATGTCCGTCATCTCATCCGGGACTCCGAACAACATTCATTCAACAAATCACATAACTCATATAATACAAAATCGTTATCTAACGTTAAGCATGCAGACCCTACGAGTTTGAGAACTATGTAGACATGAATTAGACACCTCTCCGGTCAATAACCAATAGCAGAACCTGGATGCTCATATTGGTTCCTACATATTCTACAAAGATCTTTATCAATCAAACCGTAATGATAACATATGTTATTCCCTTTGTCATAACAACCGCAATGACAACAAATCAACCAAAACCCTAATGTCACGTAGATACTCCATTGTCACCTCAAGTATCCATGGGTATGATTATACGATATGAATCACACAATCTTAGATTCATATATTCAACCAACACAAAGAACTTCAAAGAGTGCCCCAAAGTTTCTACCGAAGAGTCAAGACGAAAACATGTGCCAACCCCTATGCATAAGTTCACGAGGTCACGAAACTCGCAAGTTGATCCCCAAAACATACATCAAGTGGATCACGTGATATCCCATTGTCACCACAGATAAGCACATGCAAGACATACATCAAGTGTTCTCAAATCCTTAAAGACTCAATCCGATAAGATAACTTCAAAGGGAAAACTCAATTCATCACAAGAGAGTAGAGGGGGAGAAACATCATAAGATCCAACTATAATAGCAAAGCTCGCGATACATCAAGATCGTGCCGAATCAAGAACACAAGAGATAGATAGAGAGAGAGAGAGAGATCAAACACATAGCTACTGGTACATACCCTCAGCCTCGAGGGAGAACTAATCCCTCCTCGTCATGGAGAGCGCTGGGATGATGAAGATGGCCACCGGAGAGGGATTCCCCCCTCCCGCAGGGTGCCAAAACGGGTCTAGATTGGTGTTAAGTGGCTACAGAGGCTTGCGGCAGCGGAACTCCCGATCTAGGTTTCTTTCTGGAAGTTTCAGTATATATTAGAGGTTTTGGCATCGAGAACAAGTCAGGGGGGTCTCCGGGCTGTCCACGAGGTAGGGAGGTGTGCCCACCCCCTGGGCGCGCCCCCACCCTTGTGGGCAGCCCGAGACTCTTTTGGCCCAACTCTTTTACTCCATGTCCTTCTTTTGGTCCAAAAATAAGTTCCGTGAAGTTTCAGGTCAATTGGACTCCGTTTGGTTTTCCTTTTCTGCGATACGCAAAAACAAGGAAAAAAACAGAAACTGGCACTGGGCTCTGGGTTAATAGGTTAGTCCCAAAAATCATATAAAAGAGCATATAAATGCATATAAAACATCCAAGGTTGATAATATAATAGCATGGAACAATAAAAAATTATAGATATGTTGGAGACGTCTCAGGCATCCCCAAGCTTAATTCGTGCTCGTCCTCGAGTAGGTAAATGATAAAACAGAATTTTTGATGTGGAATGCTACCTAACATATTTATCAATGTAATTTTCTATATTGTGGCATGAAAGTACAGATCTGAAAGATTCAAGACAAAAGTTTAATATTGACATGAAAATAATAGTACTTCAAGCATACTAACAAAGCAATCATGTCTTCTCAAAATAACATGGCCAAAGAAAGCTATCCCTACAAAATCATATAGTCTGGCTATGCTCTATCTTCATCACACAAAATATTTAAATCATGCACAACCCCGATTACAAGCCAAGCAATTGTTTCATACTTTTGATGTTCTCAAACCGTTTCAATCTTCACGCAATACATGAGTGTGAGCCATGGACATAGCACTATTGGTGGAATAGAATGGTGGTTGTGGAGAAGGCAAAAAGGAGAAGATAGTCTCACAGCAACTAGGCGTATCAACGGGCTATGGAGATGCCCATCAATAGATATCAATGTGAGTGAGTAGGGATTGCCATGCAATGGATGCACTAGAGCTATAAGTGTATGAAAGCTCAAAAAGAAAACTAAGTGGGTGTGCATCCAACTTGCTTGCTCATGAAGACCTAGGGCATTTTCAGGAAGCCCATCATTGGAATATACAAGCCAAGTTCTATAATAAAAGATTCCCACTAGTATATGAAAGTGACAACATAGGAGACTCTCTATCATGAAGATCATGGTGCTACTTTGAAGCACAAGTGTGGTAAAAGGATAGTAGCATTGCCCCTTCTCTCGTTTCTCTCATTTTTTGCCTTTTTTTGTTTTTTGGCCTTCTCCATTTTTATGGCCTCTTTTTTTCGTCCGGGGTCTCATCCTGACTTGTGGGGGAACCATAGTCTCCATCATCCTTTCCTCATTGGGACAATGCTCTAATAATGATGATCACCACACTTTTATTTACTTACAACTCAAGAATTAAAACTCGATACTTAGAACAAAATATGACTCTATATGAATGCCTCCAGTGGTGTACCGGGATGTGCAATGAATCAAGAGTGACATGTATGGAAGAATTATAAAGGTGGCTCTGCCACAAATACGATGTCAACTACATGATCATGCAAAGCAATATGACAATGATGAAGCATGTCATAATAAATAGAACAGTGGAAAGTTGCATGGTAATATATCTCAGAATGGCTATGGAAATGCCATAATAGGTAGGTATGGTGGCTGTTTTGAGGAAGGTAAATGGTGGGTTTATGGTACCGGCGAAAGTTGCGCGGTACTAGAGAGGCTAGCAAGGGTGGAAGGGTGAGAGTGTGTATAATCCATGGACTCAACATTAGTCATAAAGAACTCACATACTTCTTGCAAAACTCTATTAGTTATCGAAATGAAGTACTACACGCATGCTCCTAGGGGTATAGATTGGTAGGAAAAGACCATCGCTCGTCCCCGACCGCCACTCATAAGGAAGACAATCAACAAATAAATCATGCTCCGACTTCATCACATAATGGTTCACCATACGTGCATGCTACGGGAATCACAAACTTTAACACAAGTATCTCTCAAATTCACAACTACTCAACTAGCATGACTCTAATATCACCATCTTCATATCTCAAAACAATCATCAAGTATCAAACTTCTCATAGTATTCAATGCACTCTCTATGAAAGTTTTTACTATACCCATCTTGGATGCCTATCATATTAGGACTAATTTTATAGCCAAAGAAAATTACCATGTTGTTCTAAAAGACTCTCAAAATAATATAAGTGAAGCATGAGAGTTCATCTATGTAACACCCCGGATGTAACTTTCCCAATTTGTACTCCAACTCTTGCCGTTTCCGGGGTTAAGTTATTTATTTTCTCGGGTTCGGGTCTTTGTCTCCGTGTGTTTTTGTCGTTGTCATGCATCTCATATCATGTCATCATGTGCATTGCATTTGCATACGTGTTCATCTCATGCATTCGAGCATTTTCCCCGTTGTCCGTTTTGCATTCCGGCGCTTCGTTCTCCTCCGGTGGTCATTTCTACTTTTCTTTCGTGCGTGGGGATTAAACATTTCCGGATTGGACCGAGACTTGCCAAGCGGCCTTGGTTTACTACCGGTAGACCGCCTGTCAAGTTTCGTATCATTTGGACTTCGTTTGATACTCCAACGGTTAACCGAGGGACCGAAAAGGCCTCGTGTGTGTTGCAGCCCAACACCCCTCCAATTTGGCCCAAAACCCACCTAAGCCTTCTCCATCATCTAGATCGTTCGATCA